>NC_047650.1:35340967-35561811 GCF_902201215.1 Prunus dulcis | reverse complement strand
ATTAGATCTTTGTATAATCTGCTATTTTAGGTGGATGTATCCGTTTGAAAGATATATGAAAGTGCTGAAGGGGTATGTTCAGAATCGTACTCGTCCCGAAGGTTGCATTGCTGAGCAGTATATAGCTGAAGAAGCGGTAGAGTTTTGTAATCAGCATTTATCTGATGTTAGTACAGTTGGAGTGCCTTCAAGCCAAAAGATGGGAGTTTCAAAGCCATTATCAGGTTGCACAGTGAGTGTAGTTGATCAAGACCTGTTGAATCAAGCACATCTATATGTCTTGGAGAATACAGAGGAAGTCCTACCTTATATCGAGTACGTATGAGTTTTATTCTTCAAGTTTCCATTTTAAATTATTTCTTATGTTTATCTTATATATTTGGGACCGTAATGCTTGAATTTTTCGTGTCATGTAGGCAACATATGATCCACATCAAGACTCCTTATCCAAAATTTAGAAAGAGAACAAAGTGGCTGCAGGATAAGCACAATAGCACTTTCATTCAATGGCTACGCTTCAAGGTATATGTTGTTGAATAACATATTTCTTTTTTAATTTTCTTCTTATTTCTATGTTAGATTGAATTAAGATTTGATTAATTTGCAGGTTCAAAGTGAACTTGAGGAAGACAATAATGGCGTACCAGAAAATTTAAGGTGGCTAGCAACTGGTCCAAACATGGCAGTGCCATTATATAGGAGCTATCTTATTAAAGGTATTAAATTCAATATCAAGGCACAAGATGATGTGCGGACAACTCAAAATAGTGGAGTTTATTTACTTGCACAAACCATGCAAGTTGTTAGTGCCAAGGATAAAAACCCAATTCTCTCAAATATGGGTTTCTATGGTGTCATTCAAGAAATTTGGGACCTTGACTACCAAAAGTTTACAATCCCAGCCTTTAGGTGTGATTGGATAGATAGTTCTGGTCTTGTAGTCGACGAACTTGGATTTACCCTTGTAGATTTGAGTAAAATTGGACATAGGAATGACCAATTTGTTTTGGCTTCTCAAGTCAAACAAATATTTTTTTTTGACGACCCGATGCATCGTGGTTGGTCGGTAGTTTTATCAATGCCTAATAGAGAATATAATGATGTTATTGGTGATGAAGTCTTAGGTGATGTGATAATTGAGTGTGAGCCATTTACTAGAGGGATGCCAAATGTTGACACATTTGATGAACTGGTGGGGGAGTTAGGTGGTCAAAATATTCGAGATGGGTGTGAAGATATATGGATTGAATGATGCTTATGTAATTGGCAGTGTATGACATTCATTTTATAATATATTGTAATGTGATTTCTTCACTTTCATTATACAGGTTTTGGCCACAAAACAATCAGTGCAAAAAATACTGGATCCAGATTAAATCATTATATTCTGCATAAAAAACAACTTCTGTTCAAATAAAACACGACGTTATGGTTAACCATTTATTCAGCATATTTACCGACGCCTTAAAGCAACGTAACAATGAAGAACCACGACGCTATTGTGAAGCAATTATCCAGGATCTCACGTCGGGGAAGGATTAAGAACAGCCATGTAATCCAAAATAACACGACTCCAATCCCATAATACCGACGCCTAAAAATGAGATTAAATATCTGAACATTAATTTAGAACCGACGTGGTTTATTAAATGCGTCGTAAATATTGACGTTGTTTAGAAGTTCAACGTCGTCTACATTAATAAGTACGTCGTGAGTACTGAATACATATAAATACAACGCCGACTATATAAATGCCACCGACGTTGTTTCGCATTTCAACGTCAACAACATAAATACATACGTCGTAAATAATGACACAGACAGCTATATCTCCGTCATCTTTTTTAGACCAATCGAAGTGGAAAACTTATTTCACGACGGTCTTTTGTAAATAAGAGACGTAGTAGTTTTCAATAACGTCGCCTTCTCATGTATTTAAAGACGTAGTAGTTTTCAATAAGAGACAGAGTAGTTTTCAATAACGTCGTGAAAATTATATTTAACGGCGTAATGTTTTAAATATCGCCGTTGTATGCCTATCTTGCGGCCTTTTTCTTCTAATATGTCATATTTTTCCTTTTTAACGACGGTGATTTGTTTGTGTTGGTCGTCTATTCTCATCCTCGACTATTTTTAAAAACTTATGCAGACTAAACACGCCTGTTTTTATTTTTTTTCGACGTTGTTTTATTTAACAACGTCTAATTTATCGTCGTTGTTGTTTCTGAAAATAGGACGTAAAAATTTTGTAATACGACTCTCATATATTCGTAACCGACGTTGTTTGTTTTTTTCAACGCCTAATATATAAATACATACGTCGTAAACAATGACACTGACAACTATTTCCACGCCATGTTTTATAGAAAAATCGAAGTGGAAAATGTATTATACGACGGCTGTTTTTATATATTCGACGTAGTAGGAATCAATAACGTCTTCTTCTAATTTTCTTAAAGACGTCATATTTTTTGTTGTCGTGAAAAGTATATTTAACGGCGTATTATTTTAATTTGCGTCGTTGTATGTCTATTTTGCGGCCTTGTTCTGTTAATATGTGTCATATTTTTCCTTTCTAACGACGGTTTTTTTCGAGAGTTTGTCGCCTATTCTCATCCCCGACTGCTTTTTTCGTTCTTTTTGTAGAATAAAGACGTCGTTTTTTATTTGTTGATGACGTTTTATATTTTAACAACGACGGTGATTTAGCGTCGTGGGTTTATGAGGGAAAAGATGACGGTGGATTCCACGACCACTGAAAAACTCAATACACGACGGTGATTTACCGTCGTCTTTTTGCTTATTTGTAGTAGTGCATATTGATACAGTTGATCAATATGATAGTGATGGTAGTTTGAATGATATTAGTGTTGAGGAGTAGGATGAGTGAATTATGTTTTTGTTTTGATGTTGAATAAATATTTTATGTTTTGGGATTGATTATTATGTTTTGAATGACAATTAGTACTTATATTTGATTATATTTAAAAGATTGTTATGGTTGAATAAGAATTAGTTGTACAATTTAATCGTATTGTATTATTCATAAATTTTTCCTATTAAAATAACTTCATGTTCAAAAGGCTTACACCTCAATACTTCAAGGCTTACGCCTCGAGTAGCAGTACTAAAAACGCCTCGCCTTTGAAAACATTGATATTATGTTCTTAGCAATTGGTCGAGTAATCATGACCAACGACCTCACATGTAATACGTTGAATCACATTTTATATCTGTAAGCTAGAAAACTTACCGTGAATATGAAACTATATATAGCCTCGCTCAAGCATTTCTTTGAGAAAGGGAGTTCTCCTTGACATCATGTTGATAAAATCTTGAGACATATACAGTTTCTCAGCCTCAAAATCGGCAGGATCATCTGCTTCGAGCTTGTGGCAGTGAAGGTGGAGAAACTTACAATGTTCGAAAGATGTTTGATCGACCACCAAAAGAAGTTGAGAAATCAAGCCTCAAAGTTGAAAGGTCCCAATCGAGCACTCTTCTTTTCCTTTTTCTTTTTTGGTTTGTGTGAAAATACTTGCCTTATTATGATTCTTGATTTCTTTTGTTTACTAACACATAATGAATAAACAATTCTGGGAGCTTTAGAACATGATATAAATATTACGAGGAATGCTAGCAACCTTCTCTCTAACCTTCTCTTTTGGACCTTCTCCCTTTTACTCATGACAAGTGTCACTTCTCTTTCACTTAAACCAATATTTTAATTACACAAAAGAACATTAATTGTATTTCCGTATTTGGCCTTTTTATTGTTCAAAATAATCAACAATAAAAAAAGGGGTTCTTCAATCACCCGATCCCCACCCCAACTCGCCTTGGCCCCACCTCTTCCTCCTCCTTCTCCTCCTCCGGTAAAACCCAACAGTCAACAGGACGACCACACCCACAACTCATCTCTCCTTCTCCCACCTGCGCAGCCACGCCCACCTCCCACCCCAGCCACTAATTTAGTTTTCCCACCCACCCAACAGCCACATCCATTTTCCAACCCACCCATATTTGATATTTATTTTATTTTATTTTATTTTACAATACCTCCTTCTTCACACATCTCTGCACAAAAATATGAATATGATGATTTTGTCATCTTTGTATTTTGTTATTTTGCAAAAACCCAAAATTCAGGGAGGATGGTGGGCTAGAACCGATACATAGAGATTGGGGATGTAACACCCCGATCCCAAATTTCCCCAAATTTAACCCTTATTTAATTATTTAATTATTTAAGGGTATTTTAGTCACATTTTTAACCGAAGAGAGTTTGGGACCGTGACTGGTATTTTTGGATAGGCCGTACTAAGACGAGTTCGTAGACACGTAGTGGGCCCAATTCGGAGTTGGAACGAAGAAGTTACGAGCAAAACAAGTTCAGTGGCACAATCGTAAATATTTCGAAATGGGATTTTTTTTATAAAAAAATCTGGTTTCTCTCTCTCTCTCTCTCTCCCGCGATCTCTCTCTCTCTCCGTCAGCTCTCTCTCTCTCTCTCCTTGTATCTCCGGCCACCGGCCGCGGCTGCGGTCGGGACCGGTGCCAAAAGAACCGGCTCGGCCTCGGCGTCACGACCCAGCCCTCCCCCGAGATCGGCCGCCGCTCCAGCCGCCGGAAAACGGCGATTTTCGCCCGAATGTCGCCCGAACTTCGCCGCCGCCGATCTCCCTCCTCCGGCCGCCATTTCTGGCGATCAAGGTATGAAAATTCATCCTCTCTGTATGCTCTAGCTGATGGTTGGGTAGGAATTGATCGATTCGTAGCGTAGGCAATTCGATTTTCGAATTGAAAATCGGCCGAACTTCGGCCGCCGTGATCGGCCATTTCCGGCCACTTTTTGGGGGTTGCCCAAGAACAAAAGTGACTCCAAATGGGGTGTTTTACCTAGGGTAGGAGTTTGGAGTCTCGGTTCCAAGATTTTCCGGCGAAGTTTTATCGCTTTGGACACCCGGTCTGCCCGCGCGTGTGGCGGCGCGTGGGCCAGGGTGGTGGCGTGTCTCTGTCCAGTTTTGAGGTCCTCGTGCCGTCACGAGCGCGTAGGATTTCGCGGATCTCAATTCGGACGTCGTTTGATTATCGAACGGATATCGCCTATTGGGCGTTATCCGGGTTCGATAGGTTGGGACCGTTGGATGGCCCCGAAAATAATATATGTTAAACTAGGTATTTCTAGGATCGTGTAGGAATTCACGGATCGTGAATCGGGGCCCCGGATGTCCCTATTTAATATTTTAAAGTTTATATTTTATATTAACCGTTAGATCGTGCGATCGTGAGCGATCCGACCGTCCGATCTGAACCAAACTTGCAGGACGAGTGTCCTATATGTTATAGAACCCATAGGAACTTCCGGATCGGAATTTGGAGGTCGTAGGTCCCGTGGGCCCGTTTGACCAGGGTTAGGGTAGTTTGACCCTTGGTTGACCGTGAGTCTTCCGGAGTAATCTCACCTTCCTAAGGGGATTATCTGGTGCTAGACTATTGTTGGGGTTTACGCAATATTAGAATATTTGTATATTTATAGAATTAGAATTATATGTTTGTACAAGGGTACAACAGAGTCTAGAATACCAGTTGGAGTGCTATATGCACTACTTTAAGTACCTTCCCGGATTTTGGATGTACTACGAGTACCACCAAGTGAAAGTTAGGTCCCACGTGGCGTAGGTTATCCGGCGTTGGGACAGGCCCCATACGTGGCGTTGGTTGTACCGGCGTATGGGGAGATATTGTAGTATTGTGTTGAGGTCGCACGTGGCGTAGGTTATCCGGCGTGTCGACAGGCCCCATACGTGGCGTTGGTTGTACCGGCGTATGGGGAGATTTATGATATAATGTTGAGGTCCCGCGTGGCGTAGGTTATCCGGCGTTGGGACAGGCCCCATACGTGGCGTTGGTTGTACCGGCGTATGGGGAGTTATGTGATATGATGTGTAGGTCTCACGTGGCGTAGGTTATCCGGCGTTGAGACAGACCCCATACGTGGCGTTGGTTGTACCGGCGTATGGGGAGATATGTGATAGTATGGCATGGTCGCGCGTGGCGTAGGTTATCCGGCGTGTTGACAGGCCCCATACGTGGCGTTGGTTGTACCGGCGTATGGGGAGATTATGTGAAATACAGAGAAATGAAATGAGGTATCGCCTAAGTGTGGAATTAGGTTTTATGAGAGAACTACGTGTGGCTTGATCCCTCAAGGAGGGTACGTAGGCAGCCTAAGGTTATTAGGTGCAGCCGCAGACTAATTATTAGTCATAATTTGTATTTGAATTGTTTGGTAGTTGGTTGAGAATTATTGGAAGGCCGAAGGCCATTTATATAAATTGCATGAAATTATATTGTGCATGCTGCCAGTTGGTGATATAAATTGTGTTTTTATGCAGGTTGAAATTTTGGGAAATGTCCAATTTATAGGGGAGACTCTGCCGAAATTTCGGCAGAAAGTCTCGGTCTTTAGTGAAAGGGTCCGGCATCGGGGTGATGTCAGGAATTCCAAAGGATTTGTCTCGAATTATGGGAAAATTCGGGGCGGGTCCTTTCAGGAACCTACCGACTAAGAGACTCCAACGACAAGACCTTCGGCCATCCTTGGAACGTGGAACATCTCAAATACTACTACAAGTGACCTAACCTACGGCATGTCCGAACTGTAACCGCTCACAATGTATTTGTTCTTCAACTGAAATTAAAAGTCTTCGGCACAATTACTTCGGCCTCTCTTTGATTGTTCTACTAGCCCACAGCTGCTAATAGTGTTAACGTCCTACGGCATCTATATTAGCCTACGACAATAAATGATTTTCGAAGTTTTTACCCTACAGATCCCTTCGGGACTTGTCAAAATCGAAGTTAACATTCGACCGCGTCCTTATTAGCATACGGCAATAAGCGATGCTCGATCGACAATTAGCCTACGGCAATTAGCATACGTTATAAGACGATCGGCAATTAGCGTATGGCAATTAGCATACATTAAAAGATGCCCTCGGCATCAAGTTAAAATTCAAATTAAAGGATGCCCTCGGCACCAATGTGTTCGGAATAAAATGAAAATTAAAAACTAAAGTACAAAAGAAATGAGATGCCTTCATGCTTCATCACCGGCGTCAGCCTCGGCGGACCCGGAGCCCTCGGCAGTGTCCTCCCCTTCATAATCCTCGATCATTTCCTCGGTTATTCCCTCCGGAAGGGGAGGAGGATCGGCAGCAAAGTTCAGGTTTAGCTTCTTCCCGGGGTTGTACCGTTTGAACCGGTACAACAGGTCCGCCATTTTTCGAGCCCACTTCCTTATCCAGGAGAGCAGAGAACTCTTCAGACGAGCGGTACCCCTGGATAGCCGACTGAACGGCAGCCTCGATCTCCGCTGCCTTGGCCCGCTCGGAATCCTCCAGAGCAACCTGCACCGCCTCCGAAACCGCCTCGGCATCCCTCGCCGCCGACTGCGCCGCCTCCAAGGCCACCCGCATCTCCTCTACCTTCGCCCCCGAAGCGAGAGCCTGCCGTTCGGCAGCCTCTATCTCCTTGAGCAGGTGGGCGTGGTCCTGGAGTGCCTTGCCCGCTTCGACAACCTTGGCCCTGCTGTCGTCGTAGGCTTTTTCCGCCCGCTCGACAGCAGAGATGGCTCGCTTGACGCAGAGCCACATGTCTATGGATGCCTGCACGAAACAGAGTCAGAAGCGTGCCCCACTTGGGCACAAAAAAAAAATGAAATGGAGGACGAAAGTAGAAGGAAAATCTTACCGAGGCCTGAAGACGGAAGGCGCGTCCGGCCTGCTCCCGAAGAAGCTTCTACGGCAGTTCGTCAATCTCCGACAGCTCCATCTGAGAGCCGAGGATCATGTGATTGACAAACTGCACCGTCTTCGAGGGGCAGGCGATGGTGACGGCCTCGGTAGGTCCGTCCTCGTCCTCCACCGTAAGGAAGGCCCTCGAAGCCTTAAACAGACGGCCTCGCTTGGAAGCCGGCGAGGCTTCCAAATCCACTGTCACCGGCCGCTTCCCGGCAGCTCTGGAGGCGCCGGCTTCGGTATTCGACTGCCTCGGCGCGGAGGCATCGGCAGCAGGCCATGCGATGGGCTCGGCGCCCAGCTGCCACAGGCGCTCCGCGAGGGTCACGTCCTCGGGATCAGCTGCCTGCCGAACGGGAGACGCCACGGGCTGCTTTTTCTTCTTCTTGCCCTCCAGGCCCATCATAAGGCGCCTCCTGGAGAACTCGTTCATCTTCTTGCCCTCGGCAGCCTTCCTTGCATCCGTCACTGGTCAAAAATAATCGGTCAGATGGCATGCCAAAAACAAACAATACAAAAAAAAAGGGGATCAAAGTATACTTACTCTCGGCAGGGTTGACGAGGCCGGCTCTGATAAGATTGTTGGTGAAGAGGAAGCACGGATAAACTCGCTCGGCAGCAGGCACCTTCAGCCTCACTCTGTCGAGCTGCCGAATCTCACTCTGTTTAGGGTTCGGCTGCTTGAGTTTACCTGTTAGAAGAGAGAATTAGTAAAAAAATAAAATAAAATATAAAAAGTGGAGATAATAGTCGGACTACCGATCGGTAACTCGAAAACCTATCGGCAATTTGAAACGTCGTGGGTACCGAAAACCGTGGGGGTACTCCCGATGGCGATTCCTAATCACCGGAGAGTAGCACCCGTCGATTCCTCCACGACTTCTGGGAAGTCGGCACCGAGCTGATGAAGTGCCCTCGCTCGGAAGCCTTCATGCAGTTCGCCTGAACCCAGCCACCGTGATCGGCACTCTTGGATTTGGTGATGCTGTACAGGTATGAGAACTGCTCGTAGGAGGGCTTCCCCTCCCCGGCAATCCCGAACGCAGCTATCACCCCCATCAAGGCCACCCAAAAGTTGGGATTGTACTGGCCTGGGGCGTACCCGATCTGGGCAAGTATCTTCTGCACGGCAGGCTTCAACGGCAACCTAACTCCTTGCAGAAGCACATCGGTGAAGAAGGTGACCTCACCATACCCAGGGTCGCTGAGGGACTCGGTAGGACTCGGAATCCTCATCTTCACCGAGTCCGGGATGAGGTACTCGGCCCTAATCTTCTCCAGCTCCCGTTCGGTCATCTTGTTGGGCTCCAGGTAATCGACCCCGAACAGAGCCTTCTTGGGTACACCCACCGGTATCCTAGACCGCTCCCGGTGGATGATCGTTACCCTCGGTCCAGAAGGGCCGACAACGCCCTCATCACGACCGGAGGTGGAGGCCTCCGGCTGATGCTCAAAGGTACCGACGCGGGTACCGTCCTTATAGACCGCGGCCAAGGGAAGCGGTTGCCCCGTCATAAGTCCCTTGCCGATGCCGTGGGTGGGAACGGAGTTCACCTCCTCACCGAGTATCTCAACATCGGTGTCCTCTCCACCCTCGGCCTCGAGGCTCGCCGCCCCACTAGACGTGTCCCAGCCCGATGACAACTCCTCATCGAACGCATATGGCTCACTGCCGAAGGACGACTCGCTAGCAGACATCTACAAAAAAGGAAAGTAAGGCTAAGGCCGTGTCATAAACTACCATACCGATTCCTATGTCGCTACCTATGGCTCACTAGACCACCAAAGGAAAATCTTACTAACGATCGGCTAGCCTATGCCATGAAAATACGTACAGATAAATAAAGTGAAGGTATTTTTGGGAGTACCGAACGGTACCTTACCTTGGGTAGTAAGGGAAGATTTGACTGCCGAATGGAGATTTCAGAAATCGCCTTGAATGCCGAGAATTTTCTGTGAAAATCGCCTGGATTGCCGTTCACTCTCTTCGAAAATCGCCTGCACAGAGCTCTCGCGTCAACTCTCAAATGCAAAGTGAGCTTTACGCCTGGAGCAGCCTCTATTTATAGGGAGAGGGCTGCAACGGTAAGCCTCGGGAAACCAAACGGCTCATAAATGCGACCGTTAGGCGTCACTTCATTAGCCACATGTCGCCCGGTGGATGGCGATGTGGACTGCACGCCAGGCACGGAAGACGAAGCATCTCTGCATGCCAGGCACGGAAGACGAAGCGTCTCTCTGCCCTCACCCTTCTCAGCATCGGCGACCCTTCGGGTCTCAGGGGAGTCTCTTCCAAACGAGCTTACCGAACGGCAGGGCACCTACGAACTGCCAGGGAGAACCAAATTCCCTTCCGAAGGACCTTCGGAAGAGAACTTGGGGGACTATTGTTTATACCGGAAATAAACGGCCTATGACCACCAAACACGTGGACGGGATCAATATTTTTCACAATGGCCCTTCGGCAAGAGCCGTGCCGAAGCTGTACATCTTGACTCTTCTCTTGCAGGACACGTGTCATGCTCACAATCCGCTTCTACAGTCCCATATCAGAAATATGAGCATAGTGCACGCCTCCCAAGGCCTATATAAGAAGACCCCTATCCTCAAAAGGAAGGAGGAGAAACCAACGGTACGCTACCGCTTGATCTGTAATCTAATATTTACTAAAACCGTACTTACTTAAGCATCGGAGAGTCTTCGGCCGGTACCACACCGGTATCCCAAGGTCTTACCGAACGTGTCCTTTTGCAGGAACTCGATCTCCCGAAGGCAAACGACCTTCCGAAGACATAATATCACTAAGTTGAGCGAGCCACGTGTCGAACCACTTTTTCGCATCAACACTTGCTATGGTGCAAATTTTAGGCCATTGAGTTAATCCAGGTGTACCTTCCTTTTCTCTAGGAAATAAGATGATATTTTCGTCTAAAAATGACCTCTTTCCAAAATGACTTCTTTTCAGTCTTCTGTAACAAGCCATTACAGAGCTTGATTAGCAAGCCTTCCCCTTGTATAAGTTATGTTGTACATAATACAAAGAGAAATAGAATTGTAACTGGAAAACCTTTCTTCTCATACTTTTATTCTTGCATGGTATCAGAGGAATCGATTTTGGTTACCTCTGCATAACGTTGTTCTTGCCTTGTCTCTACTTAACCTTGCGATTACTTTGCTACTACATTGTCCCTACCTCTACCCTTGTCTTTGTTGTGACAATAATCCTTATTTGTGCTCTTATTTGCTTTGCTTGGTTGTGCACTTGTTGCTCTTCTTTGCTGTGTTCTAGCTATCTTCAGCTGTATTTATTTACCTACTTCTCTAATGGGTGACACCAACGACTCAACCAACACCGACTCCACCACGGCCGACTCCACTAAGGCTAACTCCTCAACTCCACCAGTCTGTTCCTCTCACAACTACTTCTCTCAAATTACTCCAGATTAGCATATGGGTCCAACTACTCTACGTGGTCTGGTCTCGTAGTGTTCGTTTGGCCATTACTGCTCGTCGTATGGCTGGTTTCATCAATGGTAAAAACATTGTCCCTGCCATTAATGACTCTAGCTATGATGCTTGGGAAGAAGACAATTTTTTGGTGCAGTCATGGCTCCTTAACTCCATGACTAAGAATGTACGTGTCTTATTTGATCACTGCCCAACTGATTGTGTGGTGTGGAAAACAACTCGGAAAACCTATGCTGTCACTCAAAATAGCTCCAAGTTGTACCAACTCCGTCATTAGTTGGTTACCACCGTTCCAAATGGTGAGCCTGTGACTGTTTTCTATGAAAATAACATTTAATATGGTAGGAAATCGATAGCCTCCATCCCTGCAAGCGTACCAATCCTGATGATGTGGCTCTTCACCAACAAGCACTCAAAAGGGTACAGTAGAGGCCCATGTAAAGGCCTAATTGTAATCAAGGCCGATTATGAGATTTTGAGGGCCCTGTATAAAACTTCAACTGGAGTTCTCACATAATTTAATATTAAAATATTTAAAAAAAAATTGTCATTACTTAATGTCATAAAACAATTTTTTTAATAACTAAAATTCATCATCACTTAACATGTAATAACAATCACAAATCAACGTCATAAATTTTTTAATATTTTTATTTGATAAATTCATAAATGTTAATAAGAGTTAAAGAGAAAAAAGAAGGCATGAATTTTTGTTTTGGTTTTGTTTTGAGTGGAAACTTTTTTTTTAAAGTAGAAATCATATGGGTGTGATATACAGTTGTTAGTTTAGTTGGATCTTTCCCCTTTATTTTTCACGTGCTTCTGTTTTTTAAATTATTTAAATTTTGTTGTTATAATGAAAAAGGAATAAAAATATGAATATGCACTAGAAACCATCTCCATCAAATATACTTTTGTGTCAATGTGTTGCACGCTTGAGTATATATAAAGTTTTTATAAAGTAAAAAAAATTTCAGGGGCCCTCAAAATTAGGGACCTATGCAGTAGCGCCACTTGCACCATATCAGGGCCGCCTCTAATTGTAATAAATAATGCTCTAAGCTATTGATAAACAAAAGAGATACTTAACTGAATTGCTTACCTGGCATTCCCGTGCCAGGAAAGTTTTTCTCATAATGGTGATGGCAAAAGAATCATTCTACAAGAAAATCTCTGGCCTACACGAAACTGGACAATCAATTAACCATTTGTTAGACTTCTTTTTTTTTTTTTTTTTTTTTTTAAATGACGACAAAGGGGGGAAAAACCCCAAAGAACAACCTACACCAGCAAATCAGTAAATGGTTAGACTTTTTTTGGTTGACATCTATTTCATCATTTTTTTTTTTCCTTTCAAAATGATCATGTTGGAACAAACAGCTAGCATAAAGTCTTTATCCGGGCAGAGATCATTTGTGAAGCATTGTATACGTTCCTTTTTTGTTTAAAATATTCTTTTACTTCTACAATATTTAGTATTATATAAATTACTTGGATATGTTTGGGCCTGCGTGCCTCTGCGAGTCTAAATTCTGATGCTTGTTTTGTGAAAAAAAAAACAGAAAGATAATGAAGTTGTACTTGGGTGGGTTAGCACAACTAATCTTATAATTAATGATGATTTCTTCTATCAAGTTCTAGTAGGATGAGCCAAATTGATTATTAATTGTATTTAAATAATGCAATAAAAAACCCTAATGACAGTGATGATTGCTTCAATCAACTTCAAGTAGAATATTTGTACGTGCATAACCTACTTTAAAAAAACCCTTTAAAAAATTATTTTAAAAAAAAAACCCTAATGAAAGAAAAGAAAAGAACCTGAAGTACAATAAAAATTGAAAGATATTGAAGTGTAAAAATACGTCTACGCACATCTGTATCATGTCATGCAGTCTAAACACACTTCTCTGATTAGGGATTAGAGGTTTAAAATAATAAGAAGCCTTAACATGATTTATGTGGTAGTGAATATTTTCTTTATTTAAATATACGATTTTTAAATTTAGTTGGCCCTATTTTTGGAGATCAATGACGAAAATGCAATTTAGGGTACAATCTCATTCTATCGACAAAAATGCAATAGGATGTATATGTGGGTTATAAGTTATAACAGTTAAACAGAGCAATTCGAATTCCTTTTATTTTGGATTATAATAGTTGAAAGTGGTTTAGATTACCTCTTGTATCATACCTAATGACCCGCATACAATCAAAATTTTTTTTTTTTTGTTTCTCCTATCTTATCACGTCATTTGACTCATTTCACACAAAAAGTTTCAAAGTGTGTCACACATACAAAGAGACAAACACAATCAGAACATTTGTTAATTTTGGTGTTTTGAATCTACCTTCACTACCTCACCTAATTGAGTGCTAATTAAAAGGTCATCCTAGCAAATAGGATTATAGGTGGAATTATTGGTGTTGGATTAATTGGATGGAATGCTTATTGGACATTAATAATGTTGGATTTACTTTCGTTTTGCTGGACGACGCATTATCCCTTCTTGGAAAGAAATGGTGGATTAAAAAAGTAGTGAAGTAATGCAAACTTTTTAGAGCCGTGGAAGCCGTACAAGGTGTATAGCTGCATGGACAACCATTCATGCGAGTCCTTAATTTTTATTTTTTATTTTATTTCAAAGATGAGAAGAACGAGAATCAAACTTTGACATGAATAATAATAACGCTACCACAAGTATAATTATAAAACTTTTCAGTGTATGGACCTTTCTTTTATCTTTAAGGAATGCTAAAGACAATAACTAACCAACGTGTACGTAACTTTCAGCTGTTAATGTATGTATGTACTGTTATGAAATTCATTTACATCAATGATTGGAAGTCTCCTGGTGCGTGTAGGAGATTGCCCTAAGCACTGTCCTCTTCTTTAAAACCGAAAAAGGAAATATTATAAGTAGGAGCCAACTTTTGAATGTGAGGCTCGGTTGGGCTGGAATTAACATTTCCATATGAGCTGGGCTAGGCTAGAAAAGATGGGCCCATATTTTTTGATCTGGCCCAAACATACATCTGATCCCTCCAAGCATATGGTTTGGGTTGGACCCATTTTGAGAGCCCAAAAAGGAAAGAACGACAGAAGAACTGAGGTCATTTTGGTAAATTAATAGCTTTGTCCGATGCACAGTGATCACCAGAAGGCAAAAACTCCGACGCTCCACTGAAACTTCGAAGACCTCAAATCACTCTTCCATGGCTTTCCATTCAAATGGCAGCCTCTAGAGGTAGATATCCCTCCTCAATCTTACTATCTGTTTTCCTTAGCTTTACTTATTTCTTTTTTACTCTTTTTTATTTTTATTTTTCACATGGATTTTCTTTGTGTTGATCTTTTTGCATTTTTCTCAGCTGCTCCTTGGTTTTCCTCTTTCCAGGACTCTCTGGAATTTTTTTTATTTATTATTATTTTAGTTTTTATGTAAATCTTAACTTGATAATTCATTTGCAGTATAAAAGTTTCAGAATTTACACTTTTTGAGCTAGTGGAGAAGGAGAAGCATGAAGGGCCATGAACACAAGGTAAATTTTATTCAATTTCTTTTACCTGAGCAATCTTTGAAGTTCCTACTGTACTGTCATCTTAAAATTCCAACCATTTTATTTTGTAATCTCAAGTAGCTTTGCATTTTGCTTGTTTAAGTTGGTAACTTGGTGTTATGTAATGGTAAGTGAAACCTTATTTGATTTTGTAAGGCAGAAAAGGCAGCATGAGATTAGCACAGACCAATTATTCCAAAATCTTAGCTTGGATTTTTGTGCTACAAAAATTAGAAGAGGTGTGATTTGGTTTTATGTGATCACAGATTCCAAGAATGGAGGACATTCTTAACCTTCCAGTACAAGATCCTCCATGTGCGGAGTTTTCTGCGGCTCATATCAAATGGGTAAAAGTAGAAGGCGGTCGCCAAGGTGGCGATGATATTGCCCTAATCCCATTTGCTAGAGTGGGTGATTTTGTGAAAGGAGAATCTTCAAATGCAGAATGCCCTGCTAGCTTCCGCATTGAGTCAAGAAGGAGGAGACCTGAGGGCAGCATCAGCAAGCCAAGGGTTGACGGCTATCTTGAGTATACACTGTGTGTTGTCTTTGCTCTTCAGAATCCACTAGGCCTTCCTTTCTTTTCTGTGTTTGTTGGGGTTCATGGAGTTCTGGTCTTAAATACCTCCTTTTGACCTTTCGAACCTTCGACTGAGTTTCACTGCTTGATTCACTAGTTTCTGCGCACCTTGAAAATTAGGAATTCATTTCACATTTAAGCTCATTAACCATAACTTAGAGTTTATTAATATTCATGAATATAACTATTAAATTAAACTTGCGAATATAGGTAACTGTAATGTGCTCCATAAACAATTAAATTAAATGCATTCAAATGATTTTCAACTTAAATTTGAGAGACATAATTTTGTATATGGTTATTCATCAGATACTGGTGTTCTTATGGTCCTGAGGATTACCGAGAAAATGAATCTGGTTTGGTGGATGGTTCTAGTACAAAGCCTGCATCCGGAAAGGGAAGCAGGCCTGGGAGGCGTCACATGATGAGGGGCTGCATCTGTCATTTTACTGTAAAACGCTTATATACCCGGCCACTCCTAGCTCTCATCATCTATAACCAGAGAAATCATGTAGACAAATCAGGATCACCTTGTCATGGTATACTTGATCAGGATGCTATGGGAACGAGAGCCATGTATGCTCCACGAATTTCAGAGGAGCAACGCCAGAAAGTGATGTCTATGCTTTATATCGGAATACCTTTGGACAGTATAGTTCAGCATCACATGGAGATGGTCGAGGGGCATGGGGGACCTCATAACCGTGATGATTTTCTAAGTCGTAATGATGTTCGTAACATGGAAAGGGTGATTCGCAATTCTTCTCATGAGTTGCATGAAGATGATGAATGCAGTATAAGGATGTGGGTTCAACGCCATCGCAAGAATGTGTTCTATTTTCAAGATAGCTCTGGTTCAGAACCATTTGTTTTGGGGATGCAGACAGATTGGCAGCTGCAGCAGTTGGTCCAATATGGACATAATGGTTACATAGCTTTCCATTCAACATTTGGCTTAAAGAAACTTAAGGTATCATGATTGCTTCTTATGTGAATTTGATATTTCATGCTTTTGTTTTTTTTTTCCTTATTGTTTTTGTCTTCAAGAATTAAACAAAACAATTATGATATCCGTATCCTTATTGTTTTTGTCCTCTCTTAACAGTATCCCTTGTGTACATTACTTGTTTTCAACGCATCACGGGATGCAATACCAGTTGCTTGGGTCATTACCTCGTCTTTTGTCAGTCAAGATATCCATAAATGGATTGGGCTACTGGCTGAAAGAATCCAAACCAAGGATCCAAGATGGAGACTCGATGCCTTTTTAGTGGATGATCCTTCCTTTGAAATTTCTATAATAAGGTAATAATATTAGTGTGGCTATGTAGTTTAGTCTTAGAGTTTTGTTTATAAATTGAATTGAATTTTTGCTGCAATTGTTTCTTTATTTGCAGAGAGGCTTTCCAATGCCGGGTCTTATTATGCATCTGGCGTGCTCGGCATTCTTGGATAAGAAGACTTTTAAAGACATGCTGCAACTTTGATGTGCAGCGAGAAATGTTTAAGCACTTAGGCTGGCTTTTGTATTGCACAAGAAGGCCAAATACTATGGATTCAGTTGAGGAGTTTATGCAAGTATTTGTTGATCAATGTGCCTTTATGGATTATTTTAAGAGTCGATGGTTACCAAATATAGGTATTTTCCCATTTATGATTGAGACCTTTAATGCATAAAATAAAAAGAAGACATATTTTCTCTTACCTGGCCAGAATACCTGTTTCTGTCAAATGAGCTATGCCTTCTCCTCATTGGAGTGTTGGCTTTTGTCTTTAAGCTCCGTTTGATATCATTTTGCATGCCTTGTACTTTATATAGCTGGTCCCAAACCCATTGAGAGGAGGGTTAGTGTAGCCTAGTTGTTAGGTGACACATGTGAACTATGTGGTCTAACTTACAAACATGAATCCTGAAATGTGATATTCTTAATATTCAAACTTCAGTTTTACAAAATGCAGTTGATGTGCTAGAGGTTGTGATTGCTGTTGTAACCATCACAATGGCCACTTCAAACATTGTTATATTGTTCTTTCAAACATTGATATTTGCATATGCTCATGTTGTGCAGAGTTGTGGGCCAATGGCATAAGGTCTCTTCCTGTGGCTGGTCCAGAGCCAAATGCTGCAATCGAGTCCTATCATCTAAGGTTGAAATCCAAGCTTTTCAATGAACAATATGTTAATTCTTGGTCAAGAGTTGACTGGTTAATCCACACACTTACAACTGAATTTCAATCTTCATATTGGTTAGACCAATATAGCATAGAGACTGGGTATTTTGAAAACTTGAGGGACAAATCTTTCTCAACAAATGCTTGGTATCAGGCTTTGCAGATCCTAAATGTTGATGTCATACTGGATGAGCAAAATCTCCAGTATGCAAAAGTCATCTCACAAACAGACAGAAGCCTGGCATACACTATTTGGAACCCTGGTTCTGAGTTCTCATTGTGTGATTGCCCTTGGTCAAGGCTAGGAAATCTCTGCAAGCATGTCATCAAGGTGGCAATCACATGTAAAAGTCGGCAGGTTGCAAGACCATTATTGTCTGCCCAAGTTTATCGGCAGGCCTTGCTTACCCTTCTTCAAAACCCCCCAGATGATCCTGTAGTTCTTGACCATGCCATTTTACATGCAACCCGCTTGCAACAGGACATTAAAGGCTTGGAAGTATTATCTAATAGTGGGTTGCTCCAGCCTTTACCTTCAGAGATTAGTTCTCATGTAGCAGACAATATACTTTTTCCTCGTCTCCACTGATTAGGCCATCAAAAAGGAGATGGAAACATGCACGAGGCTTGAAGTTATGATCTTTGATCTGGCGCATGGTTAAGACTTGATGTACAGTTCAGACTGTACCTCAGTGAGCTTTGAAATGCTTTGGTATTCATGACTCTCCCTGTCTCTTTCACTCAGATGCAGACTTGCATTATGGAGGTATTTATATCTTTCATGCTTCTGATTACAACTCTCCTTTTTCTCCATTTCTCATGTGTTTGTTGAGAATAAAATCAAGGAAAAATAATTTTTTAAATCAAATTCAGCTTTTCACGTAGTTTGATATTTCAATTATTATTTAGACTATGCATTGAATTTTTCCTTTCTCAAGTGAAAATGAAGATTCTTGACTTTCTTTTTCCTGCAGCAAAAGATGGAACGCAGATTTTACAATTTCTTATTCAGAGTCGTAAATATTGAAGCAGAGCATTGTAGAAGGTAATAGTGAGACCTAACTTTTCAAAACGGTATATTTGTAAGCAATACCTGGAAATTTGAAAAGAATCCAGAAAAAGAATTTCCTCTCTCCAGGGTTGGCTGTAAAAAAATGGCTATTTAAATTATACTTTAAAGGCCATTTTTTATCAAAAGTTCATCAAAGAAATTTTTAGCCACAACTTGTGAACTCTGTGCAGTTTGCAGGAAGAAGCAATCAGGTGTAAGGGTGTGATGTGTAGTTTTGAAAAATTTGAAGACCGTGTTGAAGGTAAGAAAAAAATTTCCTACTTGAATATCAGTAACTAGAAAAATCCTTGATTCTCTTTACATATTCATCTTTTTAAGACTCAGGTAGTTCTATAAATGTTTTACATTAAAAACTCTGAAATAATTCTTTAACATGTAATGCTTCAAGAGGTAGAGAAAGAAGGCTAATGTTTACGTTCATATTTTCGTAGGAAACTAGGATTTACGTTTCATTTCTCATCCTTGCTTTCTTTTCCTTTTTTTTTCTTCTTTGTTTTGTTTTTCTGCTGGACTAGATATCAGTTTGTTAGTTTTCCATTAATTGTCTGTTCTCACAGCAAGCAGATGGGACAAATCAGCAGAAAGAGAGCCGCTTTTTTTTTTTTTTTTTTTTTTTTTTGAGGACCTTTCCTATTGAAAGGGGCGATAGCATATTAAACTCACACACACAACACGGATGCTAGGAATCGAACCCAGGATCTTGCCTGAGGGAGTAAATACTCCAAACCACTACACTAGTGGGTCCTTTGCGAAAGAGAGCCGCTTTAAAGATGAGGATGTGACAAAAACTGGGGGAGGAATTCAGTCGCTCCTGACTGTTTTGTTTGGTGGTTGGTCGACCATTTAAGTTTCAAGGCAACACGTAGAATTTTACCTTTTGCCCTTTTACCAGTTTAAACCAGTAATATGACTGGAGAACTCAATGTGCTTGAGGCCATTTTAGTCACCTGATGGAACTTAGTTGCAAGGGTTTCAAGCTTTGTTTGGCTAAATGGTTCTAAGATCTTTAGTTGAAAGAGATTTCAATTGGGACCGGAAGAAATCCAGCATTGCATATTTTATTCAATTTGAGTAGAAGTGTGTGCTTTAATTTACCATTTAGCTCTGAAAATAAGCAAAGGGAAAGCTCTTAATATAACAGAAATGTAAGAATCTAGAGAGCTTTGTAATTACATTCCAAGTAGCCTAGTACTTTATCTTCCAACTTATTATCTACTTTTAAAGACAAGTCCATAACAATGTAAATAAATAGAGATTTTTTTTTTTGGTTGAAAAAAAAAATTAAGAAAAAACCTTCACTATGCACTGTCTCGTTCCTCTTGTGTTCACCTTCACCTTGTAACATGATTTGATGACCTTGTTCTGTATTGCCTGCGTCTCTGGTTGCAGTGGTAGAGATCATGAATTCGTGGCAATTATTTTTAATGTGGAAATTCGTTTCCAAGTCATGGGACTTTAGTCACTCTAGTGTATCAGTCTCTAAGCTGTCTGGGAAGGTGGAGAAGAAATGGAAGGAATCACTAATAAAACAGTGGTGGTGGTGGTGAGGCATAGGAGACACCGATAGTTGGTGGCAACGGGCCATCATACACTGGAGCTGGCGGTGAAGGTGGAGGTGGAGAAGGTCTCATACATGGTGGCGGAGATGGAGGTGGAGAAGGTGAAGCGGGTGGTGGAGAATAAATGGGTGGTGGAGGCGGCGATGGATGAGAATTAGAGGGTGGAGGTGGGGGAGAATGTAGGGGAGGTGGTGGTGACTTGCGATGAGGAGATGGTGGAGGATCAGAGGGTCGAGGTGGTGGTGGGGAATGTGGTGAAGGAGGTGGTGGGGAGGGAAGGCAAGGCTGTGGGGATGGTGGCGGTGGTGGTGGTGGAGGAGGAGGAGGAGGAGGAGGAGGTGATGGCGATGGAGGTGGTGGTGATGGTGATGGAGGTGGTGGTGATGGAGATGGTGGTGGTGGAGGTGGTAATGGTGGGGAGGGAGGAACAGAAGGACGGCATCCAAAAGAACTACAACGAACACCCTTAGACAAGGCCAATTTACAGTGCAACATGGTTCTCTGCTTTGGCCTACGCCGCAAGCAATTCTTGCTGTCATCAAACTTCTCCAATTTCAAACACATTGGTGGCTCACTAGTGAAGAAGTTGTGCTCAAAGCTAAAGTTCCTCAGGTTCTGAAGCTCACAAACGCTCTCAGGTATGTTCCCTCTTAGCATGTTATGAGCCACATTGAGCGTCTCCAAGCTCACCATTTCACCCACTGCCTCTGGCAACTCACCGACAATCCGATTATAGCTCACATCAAAAACAGTCACATCCTTCAGCATCCCTATTTCCTTTGGCAAGCACGAGTGGAAGCCGTTGTTTGTGAGCACCACTTCGTTCAAATTCTTGGACATGTTACCAAGGCTGGCTGGCACACACCCATGGAAGTTGTTGTTTGCAAGAACAATAACTGAGACTGGCGAGTTCCCCAAATTATCCGGCAATTCGAAGGAGAACCTGTTGTGGTTGATGAAGATTGCATCTAGATCTTTATCAAACAGTTCCTTGGGGACCTTACCTTCAAACTCATTGAATCGCAGGTCCAGGAATTTTAGCTTTGGCAGTCGAAGAACAACAAGAGGGAACTTCCCAGCAAAGCGGTTGTTGCTCAGATCAAGCTCAAAAAGCAGCTTCAGTTTGCTGAAACTCTTCGGGACACTGCCGCAAAACCGATTGGAGTTGATGTGGAACAATGCAATATCTGAGAGCAGACCCAGCTCTTCAGGGAGGTACCCTGCAATGCCGCCGTGGTTCAGATCAATGCCGGCCACAGTTTCGACTGACGGGTCGTCTAGGGCTCGGGAGCAGAAGACTCCAGTGTAGCTGCAGACATTGGATCCAACCCAGTTGGATGTTTGGCCCAGAGGGTCTGAGAGCATGGCTTGTTTCCATGCCTGGAGGGCAACGTAGGCACTCCTGAGTCTTGGGTTGTGAAAAACAAGGGAGGATGGGACTGCCACAAGCTCCCCTCTTGACCCATCTTGGTCAGTGTAGAACAAGAGCTGCCTCTGATTAATATGAGAAAGTTTTAACTCTCTCAGGCCTGCATTAGGGTTTTGGGCAGTGGAGCCAAGGCAAAGGATCAGTATCAAGAAAGTAGAGGGTAGAAAAATGTGTTGAATTTCTCTCTTCATCACATACAAGAGATCACATCTATGGGGTTTCAATTTCTTGGTTTTGGTTTGCTCAGCATTTTAAGAGAGAAAAAGAGAAGATTTTGGGGATGGGAAAATGATCAAAATCCACAGTAAAAGCTCAGAGCCACTGAGTTTTTGTAAAACTTTTTGTGTATAACAATTGTGTTCACTGTGCAAGACAAGTATGTCAGAGGAGTGGCAGGTAGGGACGTTGAGATTTTGCTGGAACCGATGAATGCATGATTCTTATTACATCTGTATAAAATGGAACCAGTCAAACGGAAACACCGGTTTTTTCTGGGACGGTTCCCGATTCTAACTCTCTCATCTTGGACTTGATCAAGTTTTTCACACCAATTTAGGGGCCTGAGGGTGTTAGTTGCAGATATAAGAGAATTTTAAGAGGCTCGTAAAGGACCCTTAGTGAGACATAATTAAGAATTTGACTACGCGTATTAGACCTATATGCGGTTGATAATCGTTTACACGCGCGTCTGAGTTAAAGTTAGTGTTAGTTGTAGATATAAGAGAATTTTAAGAGGGATAGTAAAAGACCCTTAGTGAGACATAATTAAGAATTTGACTATGCATATTAGACCTACATACTGCTAATAATCGTCCATAAGCACATAATCAACTGAGTTAAAGTTAGTTATCCATACTCGCAAGAGTTATTTATATTAACACCCCCTGAGGTTTCTTGTGTTTGTACAAAACCCCCTCATGTCTCAAAAATTACACGAACACCCTTGAGGTTTTAGTTTGTTTTCATAAAACCCATTTTCGTTGATTGTTTGTCCAAAAATTGATGATTTCATTGAAAAATAACATATGCAAATGACAAAATTAACCTTAATGAAGTATATGCAATTTAATCTCAAAGGCCTACTTCGACATTTGGAGAATTTTTTGTATAAAATCATCAATCTTTGAATGGAAAATGAATGAAAATGAGTTTTGTGAAAACAATTTAAAACCTCATGGAGTGTTCATGTAATTTCTAAAACTTAAGGAGTTTTGTGAAAAAGTCGAAAACCTTAAGGAGTGTTAGTGTAAATAACTCTACTCGCAAACAATTTTTTTAGTGTAATTATCATTTCCTAACGTTTTCTTTTCTAACTTCAATTTTCACATATCTCGAATTGAATTGGATTGAAACATATCTTTACTACCTATCACAAAGTTAATGGGACTTGTCTTTCATTTTGAATTTAGTTATATTGAAAATTTAGAAGAATATTGGATTTCCAATTGAGTTACAAATCATACTACCAGGATCATTTCATATTATAATATAGACACAATACCATGACAGACCCATAAAATACACCTCTTCTTGAAAAAATAAATAGACGCAATGTGTAATGAGTCTAAAGTATTTCACATTCATAAGGCATTGAGATCGATTGAGAAAGTTAGAAGTCTTGAATTCAAATCTTATTGTTTAAAAAAAAAAAACTATATTAGGTCATGTAATCGTAGATTTGATTTCACAACGATGAGCTAGACGGAACACAAAATATATAATTGAAATTCATCAAACTGATTCACGTTTGGATCCAGTTGAGCAAATCAAGGTGAGCTTAGAATGATTTCCAAGAAACTTGGCATTCCTATGAGAAATCAATATTATAACATTATCATAAAATGTTCTAAATCATAATGGTCTCCCAATTCGCAGGATCACTTCTCTCACCAACATGTCACGATGTCTAATGGAGTTATCACAAATCAATGCTATATAGTATTCATTTTATTGGATAAACATGAATTTGGAGATTTTCTTAAATTAATTAATATTTTTTTAAATATCATTAAATCCATCCACGTCAACCTTAACACGTGGCATGCAATCAGAAATTTTTACCAATTTAAGTAACACGTGTCGTCGTTGCGCTTAGCTCAATCTAAATTCCAGACCAGACGTGTACGCTTCGATCATGACCGTTGAATGGTCAAGTTCTCCTAACGAGAAGAAAGAAACATAATACTATTCAACGTCACCGACATTCAAAGCGAAGCTTTCTAATACATGTGTATGCACGTTAATTAACATACTCTCTCTCTTTGGACCCGTCCGATTTAATACCACGATATCCACACCGCCAGAGTTACGCTACGCACAGTTATACAATGGGCGCGAGTGCTCCGGATAAAATCTGATTATCTTAATTTAGAAAAAACGGAGATATTTTCAGGCAATTTACTGCACAAGCTGTCAATTGAGAAGCAACAGAAAGAAACCGGTGGACCTGACGCTTTCGTTTTCGAAGGCTCTGGAAACGATCATATCTTCAGGGAGGCTATAAATTTGGCTTCGTTTCGAATTCTCTCTCTCATCTTCGTCTCTGCACTCTGTATATCGGTATCTCTCTCCCTCTCTCTCTCACGTACACACACGCACATAGATTCTAAAGGCGAGCCGGAGCTCCGGACTGTCAAGAGGATCCCGCCGTTTGTTATCGGATTCGGATCGGCGACTGCACCGCTTGTCGTTCCCGATTGAAAGTTCGTTATTCTTTAAGAAATCCATATAATTAGTAGTCTGTTTTGATCTGAATGGCTTTAATTTTGCGTTAATTGTTCACATCGTAGGTAATTTGGTGCTGCAGTTTTTTAATTCTGTGTGTTTGTGTTTGTGTGCTTAAGCGTTAGGTGTGTGTGATATGCTATCGTGTTAATGCTGAGCTTTTGATTTCGCAGTAACGTATTTTCAATGAATTGTGTTTATGCTTCATTTTTCTGTTGCTGTATTGTTCATCATGCATTGCGTGGATTGCTGTGGATTTGATTTGGTGAATGGTTTTATGTTCCATCTTGTGCTGTTTGAATTTGTGTTGTTGGTTTTGTGATGATTGTTGACTGGTTGACTGTGACGAATTTGGTTGTTGCTGCTGATGATGATGATGACGATAATCGATATGTTTGGTTTAGCTAATTTTTGAAAGAAATGTGATGGCTGCCTTGGTTACTTCTTCTGGTAGATAATCTTTTCCGTGCATGAAATTTATGTCCAAGATGAAATGCTATGTGAGACCATTGGTTTTCCTTGGGAAAGAAGCCACGTCTAACTTTTTGTTTGTAATTTCTACATTTCGTTTATTTGTGGATTCATCATTAGTATTACAGAGGGAGAGGAGGAAAATAGAAAATGGGTAGCTGTGGAACATGATGCATTTGTTTTGTATCATAGGTGATTCTACTCAACAAGGTCTTTTTTGTTTCTTTTTACTGACGGTGCACTTTTTTTGGTTGAGAAACTAGAAACAAAATTAGGGCGGTGAAATCTCTCTATTACTTGCCAGTTGATTTCAGCCAACTGTTGAATAATAACATACCCAAACGGACACGTGATGTGACTGGGTTATAGTAGGTCTTTTTTTATTTGGACGAGGATTTATAGTAATTGGATAGCAAATAGAGTTCATGCTTGTGGGGTGAAATGAATGGCAATTTGGTCCTTTTGTTGTGGTTGTTCTATATAAGCTTCTGAAATAGGCGTGTGAAGTGAGTATTGTCAGCCATCATTCCCTCTTTATGGCCCGTGCATCTCGTTTGGTGTACCTCAGCCTCTTGTTTCTGAAGCAGCCCTTGTTCATCCAGAAACACCAAGGTTAATGTTGTTGGGCCTTCCTCCGGACCTTGGTTTCAGGTACTGAGCTATAGTAGCTCGTTATAGATAACCGTTAGGGCCTTTAAAGTATAGGGCTTCAGTGTTTTGGGGTGTTAACTACCAGTGCAAGTGGAATACTTAAGGATGCCAGTTCTGGATTTCATAATGCAAATGATAAAAGAAAGTATTACCTGATATATTTTCTGATATTAATTATCGGCCTTTTCAGTTTCTGTTACTGAGGATGGGAAAACATTACAGCTTGTGTTGAGTCTACGGCTTGGTTGCAGCTTGAGGCTTGTGGATATTTGTTAAAATTTAAGGAGACTGCTTTAACAAATTACCTAAGATAATTTTCTTTGTTTTTAATTGGGTTGCATTGAAAGGTAGGGCAGCATACGGGGGGGCTTATTCCTTTGGGTTTTTCTTTTATGTTAATATTGAGTTTCGGCAGTATTCTGCAGGGCTGTTATATCTGTACCAGAGGTGAAATTTCCAACTCCAGAGTGTATATGCTGGTTTATCAGGGTTCTGATTGAGGGGTTTGAACGTCTTACCAGTAAATATGGTTCTTCACATCTCCATCCGAAGATGTCAGCGTATATTTCTAGTTAGATCTTGTGGTCTCCTCTTTCTTGGCGCCTATATCCATGTACTACCCCATTGTGAATATTCCGTACTGAAACTCTTTGTAGCGGAAACATCATTTTCTGAGTTGTCTTATCTGCCCCCTTGTGCTAATCTGAGCATTTGTCTGCTCTTGGTTATGAGTTTCAAAGCTCATACTCCAAGTACATTGTTCATTTCATCCCTAAACCTGTTATTAAAACTCGTCAAGTTGTAAGTAGTTTAGTAGAGACAAGAATGACAAGAATGGTGCTCCACTTATCTGGTTAGGGACTTAGCCTTGCATGGGTGCTGTGGTCCTTGAAGGAGAGTTAATTTTCTCTAAAGGAAATCAAGAGATGAAAGTTGTGATTCTTTTGTAGTTCATAACTCAACTATATAGATGATGAGAGAACTCCACAAGTTTCAAGCAGTGACACTCAAAGTCTGACGGTATAGAGTTTTTAAGATTTTGCCTATTGGGTAAGTTCAGTACTCGAAGCAGACATGGTGGATAATTTCCATTTAAGGTAGGCCTGTCTTCTATGGACAACCAACACAACACATTTCTCCATCTCTCGCACTCTTTCCCCTATTTTGTTACAAACATTTTAAAACGCATTTGATTGTGTGATATATTGCTTTTACCATAGGTTGGGGTGTCAATTCGTCGTGCCCAGTATAGTTGGATTTGGTTCTGGGACTTCTTCAAGGAATCAAGTGATGCAATGTTATCGCTTACTTTCAACAGATGGAAGCTCTGGAGTTCCCCAGCGCTGCATTGTAGTTATTGTTTGGGATGCTTATAGATCTACTTGTTTTGATGAATCCTCCTCTTGGAGAAATGCTGATTGGAGCTGTTCAACCTTGCTTGGATTTTGTTGTTGCTGATTTCAAATGTCTGCAGCATTATAGAAGAAAGCAGAGTTTCATGGGGTGTTTGCCTGGCTTGATCGGGTGACTAATATGCCCTGAGGATTAATCATTGTTGCTAAATATTTTTGTACATGCAGGTGCTTTAGGCCTTCTGCAAGCTTCTAAATATTATCATATCAATTTGGAGATAAGCAACATAGAATGGTTAGACAGAACAAAATGGAGGATGCCCATTTGAATCTATCGTGCATGCTCACTGTAGAATCAAAAGTAGAATCAAGGGATACTGGAAAGGCCACTGAATTGTTGGAGAGAGGACACATGGAGTATGGGTAATGTTCTTATTCATCACTCTGCTTGTTTCATTCCCTCCCCTGTCACGAAGAAACATTATGATATTGGTTTCCTTTTCTTCTTCTGCAGCTGTTCGCACTACAGGCGAAGGTGCCGCATTAGAGCTCCTTGCTGCAATGAGATTTTTGATTGTCGCCATTGTCATAATGAAGCAGAGGTGAGTATTCACTTTGTACAATTTCAGAGAATATTCCAGTAGGAATAATTCTGCCTTTCTTATGTTTTTATTGATAATTCTTTTTTGAGTTGTGCCAACTTGTATTGAATTTCATATTGGTGTACAGAACAATATCAATGTCGATCAGAAGCATAGGCATGACATACCACGTCATCAAGTCAAACAGGTAATCCATGTATGAGTTGGTGTATATCTTCTCCTGTCGTTGTTTGAATTTTAATAGTTAATTTTATTGTTCTGCTTCGGAAGCTGACAAAATACCTGCATGTTACTTCAGATGATATGTTCACTTTGTGGCACTGAGCAAGAGGTGAGTTTTGTTTTATTGACAGATTTATTTACTTATTTATTTATTTGGATTTTGTATTAAGTCATTAAACTTGTGAGATAGGGTTGTGTTTGACGTCAGTATTCTAGTAATTAATTCGTTAATAATTAGGATATAGTGGATATTGTTGATGCATTATGCATTAGCTGAACTTAAGATGTTTTCTCGATTCTATAATTAAGACAAATCTTTAATTCCAAGACATGCTTGCAAGTTTCTGTAGTATCTTATGTTGGTTGCTTTCATTACCAGGTTGGACAAGTTTGTGTTAACTGTGGTGTATGCATGGGGAAATATTTCTGTGGGACTTGCAAGCTATTCGATGATGATGTGAGTGCTCGACTTTCTTTAATTCTGTTCTACGTTATATGTCAGGATTTTTATGTGAGTTTGCCATGGAAGTTCATGATACTTTCTTTCAAGTAATCAGCTTGTGTAGCAAGCTAATCCTATTTGCCTTCTTTGCAGACATCTAAGAGACAGTACCACTGCAATGGATGTGGAATTTGCAGGTAAGATTCTCTTGACCTTGTTAAGGCTGTGTGCAAAAATGTTTTGGTAATCTCCTTTTGGTATTATTTGTTTAGCACTGAACACGATAGGGGACATCCATGTTTCTATTCACTAGAGAAAATATTCTTCCATGCATCAGTTTTTTTCTGGCTCAGCTGCACTTTCTGCTTGTCTGCCTTCACTTCTTTCTTTGTTGTGTTGTGTTTATGTCTTGTTGAGCTTTAATTCTTTAGTGTTTGACTCGATAGTGCACTTTTTGTGACAGAATCGGAGGGCGTGAGAATTTCTTCCACTGCTACAAGTGTGGTAAGCAATGTGTGCTTGTTTTTCTCCAAAGAAACTAAGCATCCTGTTTATTATATTGTACCATGACTGATGTTATTATCTTCTTGTTAGGCTGCTGCTACTCAATTATGTTAAAAAACAGCCACCCTTGTGTGGAGGGAGCAATGCATCACGACTGCCCTGTTTGCTTTGAGGTAAGACTAGCAGTTACAAATTCTTACAACATTCTTACAACAAATATTTAGTTTGTTGTTTTGGGGTTATTGATGCCTGCCTTACTGGAGTATAACATACCTGGTGATCTGCAGTTCTTATTTGAATCAACAAATGATGTTACGGTGATGCTGTGTGGACACACTATTCACAAGGATTGCTTAAAAGAGATGAGGGAGCATTATCAGTAGGTTGCCTGGCAGCTATGTTATTTTGATTCCTTTTGTTTGGCTAGTTGAGTAGAATTATCTAATTCGCCGGTTGATCGTACTTTATGACAGATATGCGTGCCCTCTTTGCTCCAAATCAGTTTGTGATATGTCCAAGGTATGGGAGAAATATGACATGGAGATTGCAGCTACACCAATGCCTGAACCATATAAAAACAAATTGGTACTCTTTCTCCTCTCTCTACACACTTTCCAAGTGTACAATGTGTGGTTAGAAGTCATTCTTATTTCGTGATTCGCTTCAACAGGTCTGGATCCTCTGCAACGACTGCGGGAAAAGCTCACAAGTGCAGTACCATGTTGTGGCCCAGAAATGCCTGAACTGTAAATCCTACAACACTCGCCAAACGAGAGGCTGAGCTAGTTGGCTATGGTTGCATCAGAATTGATTTTGGCTTTGGCTATTATTGTGCAGCTACGTGTGTCACAAGACTCGCAACAAAGGGCTCCGTACACTCTTTTGACCACCTGGCTGTATCAGTGACAAAGGGAATTGTGGTCCTGCGATTGTCCTGTTGGAAACCTGTGGCTGAATGCACCGTTGCGATTCGCTTTTTGTTTCTGCGTTTCTTTTCCTCATCTATTTATTTATTTACTTCTGTATGTGTGGTTTCACCTTGTAATTAAGCCAAGAGTAGCCATGATGATTTCTCGATTTATCATCTGGATGGATGATCTCTTGTTTTCCTCTGTAATCCTCTCGTCATTCTCAATTGCGTTTGGTTATTCGAACAGTATTCCCCACTCCGGCAAATGCATTCAAATGGTATCCACTCCTGCAAAGGCACCGCCCCTGAGCTTCGGTTCACCTGTCTCTGTGGATGGAGGAGTGGGTATTAAGAACGTTGACATGTTTGAGACAAAGTGGAGGGAGTTGATTTGGAAGAGGCACAAGTTCATGTGGAAAAAGACAATCGTACCCCTTTTTAGGCGCAGTTTTATGCATTCAACTCGTACAGCTGGGTCATTGACCATGGTTTTCCTATAAACTAATCTGATTCGTGTAGTGGTTATAGAATTTGGAAATTGATAAGAGGGCGTTGGCCTGCAGGTTTTCCTCACTATGAAGAAGATGATTGTTATTTGAATTAAAGAATATGAAAAGACAAGAAAAGAGGTGCTTGACAGTACAGCATTTTCAGAGGAATTCTGATGAACATTTTCTACTGTAAGATTAGGACAAAGCATTTCTGCTGGTGCTTGTCTCCCTGCTATTGCTATCTAGCTCGGTTGCTAACTTGAACAAAATAATTCGAAGTCCTAATTAATAAATATCATCCAAATGAAGAGCTTGAAACGAATTATGGAAAATAAAATCTTATCCATAAAGTTACCAGTTGCTACAAAATGAAATTTGGAGGGAACCAAGTGCCAAATATTCCAAAATGGCCGCAGCCCTTCCTGCCATTCTCTCAAGCCTGTCTCTCTCCACACAAAAACCAACCAAAAATCAAATCTGTAATCAAGTTCCAAGAACAAACTGCATCATCTCCTTGTTGAAATCCTGTTCAAACCTCAGAGAATTTGCACCGATCCATGCCCGTTTGGTCACCACAAACCTCATCCACGACCCCTTCACCGCCAGCCAGGTTCTCTGGTTCTTCATCACCATCAAAGACTTTGATTATGCTCGACTAGTTTTCAGTCAAACCCATCAGCCAGAGACCATTATTTGGAACACCCTTATGGAAAACAGACTCAAAAATGGTTCTTTTGGAGATGTGCTTTCAACTTACTGTAACATGGTCACTCAAGGTGTGCCTCTGGATGCATCTACTTTCCACTTCTTGATTCATGCTTGTTCTAGACTTTTGGCCGTTCAACAGGGGACTGAGATCCAAGGCCGGATTTTGAAAATTGGGTTGGGGGATAATATGTCTTTGATTAACAATTTGATGGGTTTGTATTCGAAATGTGGGAAATTGGATGAAGTGCGCAAAATGTTTGAGATATTACCTCAGAGAGATGTGATTAGTTGGAACACCATGATATCATGCAATGTCCATAAGGGAATGCTTTACGAGGCTTTGAATCTATTTCTGGAAATGCAGGCTAATGAAGAAGTTGAACCAGATGAAATCACCATGCTGAGCTTAGTTTCGGCTTGTACGAAGCTCAGGGATTTGAAAATGGGGGAGAAGTTGCACCAGTATATTGAGGAAAATGAATTGGAGATTGGTGGGAATCTGTTGAATTGTGTGGTGGATATGTATGTCAAGTGTGGGAAAATGGATAAGGCACTTGAGATTGTGGGTAGATGCAAGCCTGATATTGATGTTGTTTTGGGGACTATTATGGTTGGTGGGTATGTAAAATCTAATGAGATACATGCCGCTAGGTGCCTGTTTGACCAGATGACAGAGAGGAACTTGATTTCATGGATGACGATGATTTCAGGTTATGTTCAAGGAGGTTACTGTTATGAAAGTCTGGAGTTATTCAGGCAAATGAGAAAAACATATTTGAGCCTTGATGAGGTTCTTTTGGTCACGGTACTTTCAGCATGTGCTCATGTGGGAGATTGCAAGTTAGGCAAATCCATTCACAGTCTGATTTTCAAATATGGAATGAATGTTGAAGGGTTTCTTGGGAATGCTCTGATAGACTTGTATGCCAAATGTGAAAAACTGGCTGAGGCTTGCTTAGTTTTTGAGCAGTTGCCTTGCAAGAGTGTTGTGTCTTGGAATTCGATGTTGGATGGGTTCTGCAGAAGTGGAGATATTAAGAAGGCTAGACTCTTCTTCAATGAGATTCCTGAGAAGGATGTGATTTCTTGGAACACCATGATCAACTGCTATTCCATATCTCATCGATTCGGAGAAGTGTTTGAGTTATTTCGTGCAATGCAGAGTTCAAATGTTCAGCCGAACAAGATCACATTGGCCAGTGTTCTGTCTTCCTGTGCTAGTGTTGCAGCCCTGAATTATGGCATTTGGGTGCATGTTTACATAAAAAAGAATCATATTGAGTTGGATATTATGTTAGGAACTGCTTTGATTGACATGTATGGAAAGTGTGGAAGCATTGAAGAAGCCTATGAGATATTCTCAGATATGACTGAAAAAAATGTGTTTGTGTGGACCGCTATGATAGCAGCACGTGCCATGGAAGGGCAAGCCCAGAAAGCTATTGATCTCTACTCAGAAATGGAAGCTCTAGCAATAAAGCCAGATCATGTCACTTTCGTAGCTCTTCTATCTGCTTGTAGCCATGGAGGCTTAGTCAATGAAGGGTACACATACTTCAACAAGATGAGTAGTGTCTACAGTATTGTTCCTAAGATCCAGCACTATGGGTGTATGGTTGATCTCCTAGGTCGAGCCGGACGCTTAGACCAGGCAGTGAGGTTTATTGAAAGCATGCCTATCAAACCAGATATCTCTATATGGAGTTCCTTGTTGAGAGCATGTGGAAGCCATCAGAATCTAGAATTGGCAGAAAAAGTATTTCAAGAGCTCATAAAGATAGACCCCCTAAACGATGCTGCTTATGCTCTTATTTCAAATATATATGCAAAAGCTGGCAGGTGGGATGATGTGAGCTGGGCAAGAAAGAAGTTGCATGAACTAGGAGTGAGGAAGCAACCAGGATGTAGTCTAATAGAACAAAATGGAGCTGTGCATGAATTTACAGCTTGGGATTTCTCAAACCCTCAATCTGCTGAAATTTATGCTATGTTGGATGAGATAAAGGGTAGATTGCAAAAACAGGACCTAGTAGAAACATCATCTCATCATAGTGAAAGATTGGCTGTTGCTTTTGGTCTTTTAAACAACCCCCCAAGAACTCCTATCCGTGTAGTTAATAATCTGCAGATTTGTAGAGATTGCCATTCAGCCATGAAACTAATATCTCAGGCCTACAACAGAGAAATTGTTATCAGGGATAATTACAGATACCATCGGTTTGTAGATGGAAATTGCTCTTGTAAAGATTATTGGTGAATTCAGATCATAATTTGCAACCTATGCTCAATAGTTTTTCATCTTCATCCAAACTCTAAAAATTTACAAAATTAATCAAAATGTTAAAGATGAAGGGAAAGACAAGAAGTTGTATATGTAATAGTACTTTATATTCAGTCAAAAACTGGTTCAAGATTACACAGCAACTCTGGTCGCAACAGAGACTTGAAGTAGGGAGCCAAAAAAGTCGGCTTATCACCCTTCTACATGAATTACAAGGAAATAGCACTTTGATGGCATACATCATCAATGTCTGATTTTATGGAAAGCAAAACTAGTTGAGCTGAAACCAACATTCACCAAGACCATGAAAGCTGAAACACAGTTAACAAACGAGTGAATTTACAAAACGATCATCCATGGCTGCCAAGCGATGCACACAAACAGCTCTTTGTTAACAGATGATCAGCTGCGTCCGCGACGGGCTCATCAATCATGGGCACGGTGGCTGCAGAAGAGAAGTGTCTCTTACTTATCAGCAATGATGCCAGTTTCAAAAAGTTCCTCATCTGACTCAAGAGGTTTCTCAGAAGACTGGTCATTGCATTTTTCCAATTCCTCATCAATTAAAATCTCCTCAGAGCGGCAACTCAAACTGCAAAATGCTTTCTCACCCCTGAAAGAAATCAAATGTTAATAAGTATTTCCAATTCCTCTACAAAATGCTTTGCAGATCATAACATGGCTAGTAGATATGTCTGTTTCATAAACTGTACCTGTATATGTAGATGTCTTTCCCCTCTTCCAATTTCTTGTTACAATAGTAGCAAAAGCTCAAGAAATTGTTTGAGGGGTACTGGACAAAATTCCCCAAGCTCGTGCCCGGGCAGGCAAATCCAATTTCCTTTCCCTCATTCTTACCAAAATTGCTCAAGTCATTAGAGTGACATCCCAAAATGCAGTCACCAAAGATATGAGTTTTTTTGGGATTGGCACCATGAGAAATTACACAAGTATAATCCTCAGAAAGCTCAATCTCACTAGCTGAGAGAGACCCAACTAACCCATTGCTAGACCCAATAGATCCAGTATTCATTTGGGTGGCTAAATTTGGGCTCCCTCCAATAAATGGTTGGGTGGTTAAACTTTCCATACAAAAATTTCCAGAAGTGGAGTTAGGGTTAAGGTTGCTTAAACCTGATAGGGTTGAAAATGCCCTACCAGAATCCAGTGAACAGGACCGGATTTTTCCAAATGACTCAGGCTCTGTTGGGGATTCTCCAATTTCAAAAAGAACATCAGAACTACCCTTCTCTAGAGGAGATTTGATTTTGGAATGAGGGAAAACTGCATAGTTCTTAGGTAGAGATTTAGGTGAAGCAAAAGAATTGGTATTGGACTGAGAATCTGGGGTTTTAATCCTCATTCCAGGTCCAAAAAGAATGTTCTTACTCTCTGATGAACGAGGGACTTTCCCAGAAAACTTCACATCATCATCAAAAGAATCTATGATGCTTAAGCCTACTTTACTGCTACCCCAGCTCCTCTGCTGCCCATCACTGTTAGACCGTGGGGACCTAAAGGGGTTGCCCAAATTTGAAAACACCCTAAAATCTAGAGGAGAAGTTGGGCTCCTAACTGAATCAGAATCTATTAAACCCTTAGAACTCAACCCCACAAACAGACCAGGAACACTGAAAATAGAGTTGCTTTTGGGATTGTGTCCCAAAACATCAGACCCAGCATCAGCAATTGGCAAATGACCCATTTGGTGTTGATCCTTCTGAATTGACCTGCTCCTCTTCCTCAGCATTATCTCAACTATCCCAATTTTGGGAACCAAAAGCCCCCCTTTTCTGTACCAAAAATCAACAAGGTTTAAATCAATACACTATTTTACCATATTCAGAAGTTAATAAAGATTCAACAGTTGATAGTCATCAAGAAAAGAGTATCATCGGCGTAATCCATGAGCTGCATTGGGCAAAAGAAAATATATGAAATATGATTAAACCTCTCAGATACACAGAGAACCTGATGCTTTCAAAGATTGAGATGAAATAATTTTTTGCCTAGTGGTTTTGGATCATCCAAAAAAACATATTATAAGATTTTTTTTCCTATTTTGGGTCGATTAGAGCATTAAAGGAAGTCTGAAATGACAGAGAAATGTCTAATCAAATGTAAGGTCGAGGAAAATAGCCTCCTTGGTAAAACTAAAATGTAGAGGCAAAGAGGGGTTCAATCCCTGAATATCATTAAAGCATTAGCGAATAATAAATAAATAAATCAACTTAATAATATACAACAGATAAAACCCAGATAAAAAAAATCCCAAGAAAGTACAGAGAAAACCCTTAAAAGCCGATTAAACATGCATAAGAAGACGATCAATGCCCAAGAACACTAAAAGCTTGAATCTTTTAGCTCAATCGCGCAAAACCCAGAAGAAAAAAAAAGAAGAAGAAGAAGAAGAGAAAAATATAACAAAAGGATGATCTTGAAGAACCCAACATTGGATTGTAAAAGAATGAGTCACACAGATAAAAATGACATAAAAGAAGAAAAACCCACCTGGGTTCTAGCTCTCTCCTTTCAGCTCTGGAAACTTCAGAGAGATATATGGTTTTCTGAGGGAAAGAAGCCCAAATGTAGTAAAAATAAGAAAGTTTTTTTGTTTGTCACAAGCGGTGTCTCTATGTGAAACTTGTTCTGCACTCCTTTCTCTCTCTCTATTTGGTGCCTCAAAATCAGCGAAGCAGTGAGCTTCTGAAATACTCCTCAGTCTCTCTCTCTCTCTCTCTCTCTCTCTCTCTCTCTCTCTCTCTATGACCTCTATTTCTCTCTCTAGAATAAAACAATGTATGTATGCAATAATGTATTTTGCCCACAGATATGCATTTGTACGTATTTTACCAACTTTTGCCACTACATACATCCTTTCCTCCTCTTCTATTGCCACCTCATCACCAAGTGGTTTTGGGTTTGGACCACATTCTTTATCAATTTTTGACAGAATCCTCAAATGCATGTCACTGACTTATTGAATTATTTGGAACTCAAAATGCCTCTCAAATCTCAATCTAACCAATAATCAACTTGCATTAAATTTTTGTTAAATTTGCAGCTTTCGTGATTAAGAGCATTTATTATTCCGTTCAAAGTCTTAATCCGTATCTTGTCTCTTAATATTGTTTTATTAAAGATGTATCTACATTAGATCCTTAATAATGCGCTAGCTGAAAAAATGATTTCCTAAGAGCTTACCTTTTTTGGTAAAATAACAATTACTGACAAAGTTTAATTCTCGTAGTTTTTCTTTTTTTATGTTATAAAAAGACGATTGAATTTTATTAGATTAATAGAAATAACATAACAAATGACATATTCTGTAAAGGAAGCCATTTCAATAACAATATGACAAACATTGGTAAAATTTCCCCAATTACCTGAGTCATTTGAAAAGCTGAAACGATCTGTGGAGAATTACTCTCGAAAATAACTTTTCTATAACCCCTCTCAACTACCATAATTTCTTTGAATCTAGTCCAATGACATTAAGAACAAAAACTAACCGATAACCAGTATGACTCTTCTAACTAGCAGACATTTTAGATATATTAATTACATCTTAATTGATTTTTTTATATACAAACGAGGAAAATTTATGAGAGGAAGATTTGAACTTAGATACAATGGGGCGGGCTCATTGCCTTAATTAACTGGCTTAATTCATGACTACAATCAAATTTTACATGCGTAATAATTTAAAATTAATTTTAAAAAATATGATAAAACAAAAGTTAAAATTTGTTATTTTTTTGAAGGAGGTGGGTAAGATTTACATCAGTACATGTTTAAGAGAGTTACTGAGGTGGTGAAAGTAAGTGGGGGTGGGGGTGACTTGGCATAATTGGAGGGTAAAGTAGTGGAGAGAGGAGGGTGAAATGGGTCAAAGGGCAATTAAAAAAAGAAGAAATGGTTCAGTACTTTCTTCTTTACCCTTTCTTGCTGAGTCACACGAGACGACAAAAATGACTTGTGACTCGTGGTGCCTTTCTATTATGACTGACTGACAGACCACCACGGCTGTTAACGGGGGGCAGTTTGGCTGATTTGACGGGGTAGTTTTTTATATTTGATAAAATAAATTACAAAAATTTAAGAGCTATAAAATATGGGGAGGGCCAATCTCTATTTACAAAAATTTACACCCTCCTTTCGCTTTTCACAAACATTTTGTTCGTACCTTTCATGCTTTGTGTTTATAGTTGCACTATCGGGCACTCATAGCATGAACGTCTCAATCATGATTTATATTATTCTTGTACAATCTTGATTTGTGTTATAAATTGGCATAGCAAGGTTTTAAATTTTTTGCCATGTCATGTATACTTGTGTACCGATATAAATTATGGAAAAAGTTATATGCCCGGTTGATGTAATAATTTTTATATTCACAACACTTGTTACGTGATTAGATTATTACGTAATGAATAGTGTATATACAAGAGTCGCATCACCGGAGTATGTAAGGTTTTTTGTTGTTGTAATTATGGAGAAAAAATATATAAAGGATATGTCATATACAAAATGTTAAATTTAAATTTAATAGACTATATAGAAATTTGATACTTTGAAAAAAATAGACATAGAGCACGTGAGGATTAAAACTTTAAAAGAAAGTAAATACTTGTGAGATTCACCATGAGAAAATATTAAAATAACACTTAACATCAAAATGTTATGTGATGTCAATTTTAATATGTCTTTGTTGCATGTTGAAACAAATTTCTCCTTTAATGCTTAGCGTTTTATGTTCACACGACAATTTGATATGTCAGTTAAAGATACTTCGGATGTGAAATCTATTTTAACTAATGGGGTGTTTTATTTTTGGGTAAAAAATGGGGTTTTTTTTTAGAGCATCTCCCTTTGAGATGTTAAATCCTATATGGCACTTTTAGAGCATCTCTAACCAATGTGTCAATGCCACATGGACACAAAATAGCAAAATTTGAATGTTAAAGCTGCTCCAACCGAGTAGTCAAATCCTACATGGATTTAAAGGCTAGAAGAGATATGTCAAAAATAACATATCAAAAAGTTTGATGTCAAATATTATTTTAAGATTTTTTTAGTCATAGACCCCACTATCATTTACTCTCTTTTAAAATTTTATGAGTTATATGAGCCCCATTTGCTTTTAAAAAATAAAATAATATGATATTTGGCATTTCGAGTGGAATTAATTTTTTTCCAAAGTGTCAAATTGCCACATAAGTCATCAAATTCAAATTTAACATTTTGCATTTGACATTTCCTTGGGAGATACTCTAGTAGGTATAAAAAATAATTAAGACTCACTCCAACTGAAATGTTAAATCCTATGTGGAATAACATTTCTTTCTATTGCTGTTACTTTTTGTTGTTTGACCTTGTGATGTTATTTTATTATTTTATTATTATTTTTCAATTAATGTGCCTCGATTGAAGTAAATCAATAAACAATATGTAATGAAATAATATTTTAATTTGACATATCGGGTGGAATGTAAAACTCTATAATATGTCAAATTTCCACGTTAGTCATCAAATTCAAAATAATAGCAAGAGAGAAATATTATTCCACGTAGGAACATTTCGGTTGGAGTGAGTATCATCTAATTTTTCTACCTACTAAAAGTGCAACGTTGGATTTAACATCTCCCTTAGAGATGCTCTTAGTTGAATTGGCCCAGACCTTTGGTGTGCTTCCAAGTTAAAACTCACATGATACACGTGTGTGTGAGTTTCATGCCACCCTTTCATAAAGTTGGCAAAAACAAAAAATTCTACTTTAAAAATCAGGCTTCATTTCAATCGTCTTTAAAGAAAACTAATAGAACAATTATTAATGATTTGGTTATTTATTGAAACGATCACTTTTCATTTTATTTGTATTATTGATGCATGTATATGGAAGACAAACTGCAATAAACATGGTTAGTTTGCATTTTCGTGTCTTGTTTCCATTGGCTTTGTAATTAGTATCTTATAACCCCCATAATTACTAATAATTAATACTTCTTGTGCATTATTATTGCAATGTGTTGAAGAACACAAAGACATTTAGTAAATTTAGATTTTAGCCATAAAAAAAATTTTACTTTTAGAAAAGTCAGAATTTTTTTCAAAAAGACAAAAAAATCCCTCAATTTTCAAACAAAAGACATATAAATGTAAAGGATTTCTTAGGAAATCTAAAAAATAAACGAGGGCATTTTTGTCCATTTTGACTTCTTTTAAAAATATTTCTCTCCTCTTTGACTTTTTTCAAAATGTCCAACATGTCCTTTGGCCTTTATTTAATTTGACACGTGGTGGTATGTATCAATGTAATGTGACATGACATCTCTTCCACTCTTTCTCTAGTACTTCATTGGAAGTTAACGGCGGGTTTAGAACTTTAGATGCAACCAAATGAATGAAACCAAACAAATATAATGGAAAAATAAGTAGGACCATTTCCATTCCAAAAAATTATGACATGCCTTTAAAACTAGGGGTGGCATATTAACCAGAAAACCAGGTTACGGGACCCAATTGGTCGTTTCTTCTGTTTATATTAAGAAAAGTCAAATATTCTCACAAACCAATCCAGACTGGTTCATACCAAATTATAACCTCACTTTTGAGTTTCTCTCTAAGTCTCATTAAAGTGACATTTCCTTCATTTTATTGTTTTGGTGTAAGTTTTATTGGCTGTTTTTTTTTTTTTTTAAAAAGATCATGATATATAAATCACATGATCTCTCTCACAGCCCAATGGCCCAGCTTTTAATAACATAATACTAATTATAGCTAGTAAAGTAGCTTAAATTGTTAAAGGCTGTGACTAAATTATTTTCTACCAAAAGCATGTCATATATTAATGCAAAAGAGTTGATTTGGACATTGTACATTGCTTAACTATTTACAACTTGGTCTTTGTTTTCCTTACCATGTTTATTTCATGTGCTAAATTCACCTTTTTTTTAATCTTTTGCTCGATGGGGGAACACATGGGGTAGTTAGGGTAATAATTACACGCATTTGGTCTTTGCTTTTCCTAAATACCCTTTTGAATTTGATGCGAGGTGGAATTCATTTTTTTTTTACCTCTTTGACTATGTCAAGTGCATTTTACCGTCAAAATGATTAAACAAGAAAAAAATTGAGACTTTTTTTAGTTTGCCTTTAATTTCTCGTAGTCTAATAAAAATCTAAAATTCAATTTTGATAAAAAAAAAAGCGATAGAGTTTTATTAGATTAATTTTATATTTAAAAAAAAAGTATAAAGGACATATACTGACTGTAAAGGAAGTCATCCCAATAACAATATCTCAAATTCATTTGAATCATGATGAAGATGTGATTCAATCTTTAGATAAACAATAGTTAATTTTATCAACCCTACTAACCCCTTCGAGAAGTAAGAAATTGTCGGATTTATTAGAGCATACGTTAATGTTGGTATTTCTCAATAGTCAAGAGTGATTTGTAATTAGAGTAAACGTTTTTACTGGACGGAAAGTGCTATGCGACTTACCACCCAAACCCCAAACGAGATAAACAATACGGCAAAATGACCAATTAAATGCCTTGGACCAATATTTGTTTAAAGTTAAATCAGCTAACCCATTCAAGTGGTTTAGAGCTCTTCAATACCGAGTAATTTTTGGACAAGACCATTGCAGTATTATGTGGTGTTTTTTATTTATAAAAATGCGATATAATTTTATTAGATTAATAAAAAAAAAGAGTATAAATAACACAGACCGTAAAGAGAGTCATCTCAATAGCAATATAGTATACACGTGGTGTTATATCCACTAGTGTTATAATATATATTTCATATTTTACGTTATAAAGTATGAATTGGCCACCCTCATATTATAACACATGAAATAATTACATTTTTTTAATAATATTTTAGTAACATACAATAATTTTATTTCTTCGTAAATTATGCACGTTTGAAAATGATATGGTGGGCTCCACATATACATTTGAGATTTGTTGAGTGTTTATAAATTCCATGTTATGATAAAAGGTTACTAATATTGCGATGACTTATAAAAGTCCAACATCAAATTACAAATCCACATGTGGTACAATTTTTATCCATACATAAAATGTTTTGGATTGAAGCCAAGCTTAGCAGTGCCTAGACAATGACTAATTTTTCACATGTTTTTAAAGGTTTTTATGTATCAATAGTGTAATCCAATAATTTCCATGTTGTGTGTGTGTGTGCATATGAGTGAGTTTAAGCTCTTTTTTTCTTTCTGAGATTTGAGAAACATGCCAATAAATACATGGGACCACAAACAAATGCAAAATTATTGTAAATTGGATTATTCACAACCCCCATGAAATAAAACCAAAGCACCTTTGAGTGTTTGGTGGAGCCATTACCTTTGCCCTTTCCCCTCCCTACTCATGCTATGCTATACATTGATTGTAAAAATGTCTTTATCTTATCTAATATTTTCCCAATCAAACTTATTTTCGAACACGAAAAATAAAGAAAAAAAACAGGATTGGGAGCTTAAATAGCGAGGAAGGGTGAGGTAGTGGAGAAATTTTTATATGTTCCAGGTACACCACATGTATGATGTACTATCCAATACATATAGATCATGTGGAATTGTTCTCCAACATATTGCATTGCTTTTTATGATATGTGGCTGACTGCATTGAAAATATTCCACTTGTTTTACTTCTATTGAAACGATGATAATAAATTGATGATTCGGTTTACTCCAATGTTAAAAAAAGGAAAAAGAAAAAGAGGATTGAGAGATGATAGATATTAAAATAGTTGTGAAAATTTATAAGGCTAATTAGGAATTGCATAGACTTTTCCTTCAATCAAAAGTTTTGAATCTTTATTTATTTATTTGTTATAAAAAAAAACATGTTACTTTATACGACAATAAATTTAATATTTTATGTTTGTTTTTGGTCAAGCATAAATTATTAGTACCAAACTTTCGTGGACATTATACTTTATGATGATTTTCATGACTTTTTATTTAGACCTTTTTTTTTTTTTTTCGTTTATGAGTTTTATTTCGGAAATATATACCTTTGCAAGATTTAAGCCCACAACCCAATGCGAACCCAAGGCCCATATTTAATCTACGCCGTATGAGTAAATATACGATGAAATCGTATTTATACGTACAGAGAAAAAATACGAACAGGAAAAACGTATCTGAACCGTCCACCGACTCCTGGGATGGGATGGATGGACCTTGGATGGGGATCTGTGTAAAATCATGCGGGTCCCACGTGAATAAAAGGACTGCAATGAATGTACGTTTCACTTTTTTCTGTGGTGCTTTTACTGCTGCTTCTTCTTATTTTATTTTCCAAACAAAACATAGTAAATGACGTAATACTAAATTACTTAAACAACAAATAAATAATAATAATAAAAGCATACGTGTGTTTTAATAACGGCTAATTGTATGTAATTACAAAGCCTTATATCCTCGAAGTTTCCTACTTACCCAACAAAAAAAAAAAAAAAGATTATATATCACGCTAGCTACCTCCACAAGTTCCAAAAAATTCCAAGTGTAAGGAATAAACAAATATATGAGAGGTTTTTCAAAAATATATTTATTATAATAATATGTTTTTAAATTACCTTTTTCTTCTCCTCGGTAAACGCTACACATAGATATGTTCACGTGGACACAGTGTTGGCCTGTTGGGGGTATTTGCGTCCCTCTTCGAAATTTTATATTCAATTGTTCGGTGAATTTAAATTTTTTTTAAAAAGGGATCCAATATTCAATATCTAGTTGCTTCAATTAAGGAAGGCAATGAAGTGAAGTGCATGTAAACAATCAAGAATTTTGATGTGCTTCCTATTTAGTCCTCGAAATCTCCGGACGGGTCCTTTAAGTATCATATATGATGTTAAAAATTTTAAAATAATCTTAACAAAATTCGCACGGAATGTCACTAGACTAAATCATGAAAGGCGGAGCTAGAATTGTAAAATTAGAGGGGCCGAATTGTAAAATTAGAGGGGCCGAAGTAGAAAATACAAGTATATAAAACACTTAAGTATTCAATACTTACATGTTTAGAGCTAAATATTTTTAATAGGGTCATGCCTAATTTATTTTAAAGAAAATTTTAACTTAAATTTTAAGTTATTTATTACAAATTCTATATATTATATATAATATAATAGATGAGTGATAAAAATATGAGGGGGCCAGGGCCACTCCAGGTCTAGGAGTGGCTTTGCCACTATTTGAATAAGCACAATTTCAAACTCAATAGGTTTTTAGTTCCCTCCATCTTCCTGGTGTATCAATTAGCAATTAGCCCGGTTTAGGCTATAAATCCACATCTCTATAAATAGTTAGCTAACCACTTTTCAATTAAGCCAAACAGCGCACATAAATATTTTTTCTAATTCCATGTCCCAAACATTTGGGACTAGGAAAAAACAAAAACAGAAAGAAGAAGCCTTATCCACAATCTAGAAGAAATGTAGATAAGGTGCAAGGTGTTTTTTTCACTCCACAGTTTTGGTCTAAGCTTTGAAAAAAACTAGTAGTCATGGGCTTGGGCTAGGAGTTTTCAATATGTTTCTTTATTTTGTATTTCTAGTGCTATCTGTTTTGCATTAGGTGTTGGTTGTTTTGGATGTAGCTTCTAGCCTTTGCTTATGCTTTTGTATTTCTATTGTTGGTTTCTCAGTTGTGTTGTGTTTCTTTAACGTATTCATTCTTGCTATGTGTGGTTATGTTGGGAGTTACATTGTTGATGTCGGTGTAGTCTCCTTGGACTAATCTTTGATGGTTAATGTGCCTCCATCTTTGTATTAACCCTAAAAATTAGATATCTATATCCTAAAAATTGGGTATATTCCTTCAGGTTATTTAGGTGAATAATGATGGGTAATAGAGTTCAAGCTTGTATAGAAATATAAGTAAAATTATGTAATTGCAATCTCTTAAAATCATAAATAAAATCATAAGTGAATTAAAATCATAAGTAAAATAATGTAATTATAATTTATTAAAATTATGAGTAAAATCATATAATTACAAATGCGGCTGAAATCCATTACATTAAAATCATGTAATTACAACCTATTAAAATCTCAATTGGATACACCCGCCTTAGCCTTTGCAAAGCTTAAAATTACACACACAAATCCACTCATCTACTGTTCAATGGCGTCTTCTTCACCATCGCAGCCGGATCTTCAGCTCCAACTTCAACCGGAGACCGAGTCTCAGATGTCATCTATCGTCTACGGTTAGTTCATTTCTCCCTCGCACAATTTCATTGTCATTTGCGATTTCTTAGCGCGGTTTGGTTTGAGGTTTTGAGATTTTTGAGTGCCGATGAAATCTATTTGATTTGAAAAAAATTTGGATCAAATCGTGCAGAGATTTCACAAGAAGTCCAGGGCGCAATGGAGAACATGTTGAAGATGATGAGGTTAGTTTTCAAAGGCTTTTCAATTTTGATTTTAATTTCAAGGAGCTGTTTTATCGCTCTGCATATTATGAAGTTCTGATTGCGATCTGTTTTTATTTTTTTGGTAGCGAAATTGATGAGAACTCTGCCGGAATAACCGAAGAGATAGAGAAGTGCAAAGAGCAGAGTCTTGAGAAGAAGAGAGGCTTGGAGGAAGCCAAAGAACAAGTTGAGAAAGCTGCTTATGCCGTTCTAGAGATGCTCAATAACAGAGCATAGCATGTAGGTGCTGTATGTTCTTCTTCCAATCTTCATCTTTGACATGAGTTACGCTATATAATTTCATTGATAAGGTGACTGAAACTGATTAGTGATCATTCATACATCATTTTCATGTTCATGTTCAAAAGATGAACAAGTGATCGTTGTCTCTTAATGCGTCTAATTCTTCGACCTGTGAGCCGTCCCCCATCACAACTGTGCTTCCTCTTTTTCCCAACTTTTTCTCTGCATTCACAAAAACAAAAAACAAAATGCTATCATTGATGTGAATTTATGAATTTGAATTTATCTTCTTTTATGTATGAATTTGAATGGCAGCCCAATAACTCAATTCTGAGATGATTCTCATATTATATATATATTCTATATTGTTTGGCAATGTGTGAAATCATTGAACTCTCTGGCCTTCTAGGGGCTGATTTTAGATTCTCATTCGTTCAAATTTGTAATAGCCACGTATCATCCAAGACCATCTTACAGTATTTTGGAATTGGTTAGCTTAGTCTTCAATAAATATCTTGGTATTGTTTTAGAAAAGAAGCATTAGTAAAAGAAGAGTTTTTTAGAGGTATGGGTATCAGATTTGGTATTACCTGCTAATCTCAGAAGGTCTTCCATTGATTCAGGCAAATGAATGAGTTTTCCATTCGTGTCACCTTCATCTGGATGATGTCCGTGAATTATCACTCTTAGGGTGATTGCCCCTGGAGTAGAAGTTTCGTTTGTCTCTGTACAAATGATAGCAAACCTATTAATACATGCAAAGATTGAATTTAATAGTAAGTGAACATGGCACAAATGCTATTACCTTCCATATTTGTATCTCCATGGAAATTCACCAGCTCATTATATTGTGTATTCTCATTTGCTTGTATATGCTGCAATGAAAATGTAGTCATCATCATTAGCATGAAATGAAACTACTCACTACTGGCTTTTACGTTGGTGAGAATTCATAATATTTTCTTCGATAAACAAATACCTTGTGAAATACAATGCAAGCTAAGGAAAGGCTAGATAAGTAGACTTAGATTTACAGTCTAGGTATTCTGTTAAAAGGGGAGATGTGTACCTCTATATTCAGCTCATCCAGCGATTCTGTTAGAAATGGGATTTCTTGTAGCATCTCTTGTTTTAAGTCTTTCAAGTGCTGAGAAGAAAAGAGTCAGTGTAAACAAATGCCTATGCATGATAGGGTTAGTTATATATCTTAAAAGAAGGAAATGAGAGCAATGGATATTCAGGTTACAGTACAAAGCTAAATTTGCTAGCTGATAATACTCAAGTTATAAGGTGGTATTGTTTAAGAAATTTCTAAATGGTTGAATAACAATGTTATGATAATTATGAGGGGACAAATGAGATAAATAATGTTACGAACCTGAATGAAGTTTTTGATCATTATCATACCGTCTTCATTCTGTGGCTGTACCATTTCCTTGAAATGATGATGGCTGATCCGGATAACCTGAGAAAGCTTTTTTGTTCTCACTGTAAAAGGTTGGGGGGTATTGAAAAATACTCCAATCTCCCCTACCAAGTCTGCAGATCCTAGTTTTGACAAAAACTGAAAAATACAAGCTAGTTTAATCAGGAAAATATATATAAGAAAAGGGTTCAGATAATTAATTCTGCCCATCTGCTTCTCACTGTCAACATTGTTGTAGTAGCTTGTCTCTATGATAGAATCCTTAAATCTTCCGAGAGTTGATTCATACGTCACCAGGTAGTTTGTTTTACATGTTAGGAATCTCCCAATTGACATTCTTTTTTTCCTTTAAAGGTGGGAGAAGAGATAGATATTTCATGGTTTCTGCTTTACCATACCTGTGATTCTGTATTTCAACTCCATATGTATAGCATCCTTTAAATTGTAGAGGAAGTCTGATATGAACCATTTTTAAATGACAACGATCTCCTTTCCTGAATATGGTTTAAAGTTGATATTTCGATAATCATTGTTCATTTGCCTCTGCAGGTTATTGGAAGCTTAACAGACATAACTCAATTTGTGTATAGAGAGACACATTAGGAGCTGTTAGCAGTCTCAGATACTACTTAAGTGAATTTAGTTCAAAATACATGCTTAAGTCATCTGACTATCGGTTTTTTCTTAATTTGATTCTTGGTTTTGACATCCTACAATGCCAAGAGGTGCCCCTTGTTCATAGCTAGCCACTCTATCGCTGCGTTATAACATAGCCCTTATTTTGTTTTGCTACATTACAATAAGTTCTTAAACTCTTCGGTCTTTTGTGTTTACCTGGAGATTACTTCTTCATGTTGAGAAATTACAGTTAAAATACCACGTAGGAACATAGACCCAGTTTCTGTATGAAAGAGGCAACTTACCATCCCCACCGTTTGTTATCGGGGACCTTGAGAGCCGGTAAATTGCATCTTCCATACAGGAGAGGTTATAGACCCCGAAATAGTGTATTGAATAGATCATAATGAAGTGTTTAAAGATACCTGTTCTGTGCCGTTCTTGTATTTCAGCACGTCCTGCAGTTTCAAATATGATGTGCAATTAAATTACGTTTCTTGTGTATATATATATATATATATATATATATATATAGAGAGAGAGAGAGAGAGAGAGAGAGAGAGTATACCAATGCTCCAAATACTAAAATGTAAAAATCTGTTGGAATTTCGTTTTGTAAGATGATATCAAATTTGGGTGGAAAATATTCTGCTTTCATCTCCGACGCCTGCAATAACAATGTCTCTGGTAAATTGGTAAAACAAAATCCTATTCTGGGTTAAGATTCAGAGGGAAGAAAATGGTTATACCAATTGAACAGTGAGGTGCTCAGAGACTCCTTTGAATAGGTACGTTTTCTCGACGGTTCTGCGGAAGAGATGCTGGGAAATGCTGGATCTGATTGCTTTCGGAAGGTCTTCTAGCACTTCTTCTTGCTGTAACTCTGCTGTCTTGAACTTGAGTTGCATGTGTGCCAGCATTTGCTCTTTCAAGCCTTCTGGGAGCCTGTTCTTCCTTGCGTATCTGAATATTTCATTGATTGCATCCCTCTATATATAAACCATAATTCAACAGAATATACAATTAGTCACCCAAGTTAGTCTTGACTATTGAATCTCATTTATTTAAGTGAAATGCTAGCGTTAATCATTTACGTATAGGTAATTTGGAGAGTTGATGTTTGTGGATTTCATGGTGAGTTTTACACACATCAACAGTTCAGAATGAGAAAAATTTACCATGAATAAGGTTCGGACTGCGCTATGGACGATGAGATTGGTCATGTTTCCAACCAAATAGGCAAAGAGGCCAATGTTGAATAGCATATAGAAGATGCTGAAGATCTTCTCCCCAGAGTTGACTGCATGCAAGTCGCCATATCCAACGGTGGTGAGGGTGACAGTGGCCCAGTAGATGGAATAGGTGTAACACAACCAGATGCTTTTGTGCTCAAAGTCATTGACTTGTGTTCCAATCCATGTATTCGATAATGTTTTGTGATGGGTGGCCATCCAAAAGTAGAAGCAACCTGCTGAGTGCACCGCAAATAGTGTAACCTGTGCTCATGCATGGGAAAAGAGAGGTTAAGTATGAAACCTGTTACAATTGATCTAATATGCTATGTTGTCAAACTATTAATCAAGACTGTTGATTATTTAGATTTCGGTCTAAATGTGTGATCAACTTAACATGTTGAATATCAAATTGTATCAAATAAAGCGAAATGTGTGGTGAACATAACATCTTTGATATCTAACTGTGTCGAACGAAACTACTTACACAAATTAGTTTGATGTATCTTATCCAAAAGTAACTAAAGCGTGTGTCCTTCTCTAGCCTGCAGGAAATTAATTAAGAGATAATTCTTGATTAGGATCTAAAATCAAATGTGAATTATGTGTGATTAATACATTATGCAGCTAGTTAGGTACCTTTTGAAGAGTTCACTGACGCGCCTAAGACGCCAGAGACGAAGCAAATTGAGGAAGCCAAAGACCTGGGCATAGTGCGAATTGCCAGTAAACATTCTGTATATGAGCTGAATTGGAAGAGTTGAGACTACATCCATTGCAAAATATATGCTTATCACATACCTGTACCCAACAAAGAGGAGATTGTATTACCATCATCATCATTTCAAATTATCTTTGGAAATTGTTAATTCCTCGTTACATCTTTTTCAGTATCAAGATCACATGGTGTTATCAATTCATTAATATTATAATGTGTATATATATTTTATTAATACTATATCACTATAGGTCCATCAAATATCAACTATATCATTTATTAATTTAATAAAATATATATTAGTAACACCACGTAACGATGTGACTGTCTTACCCAAAAAATTTCCAATGTGGTAGAAAATAGGCTAAGGCCGATTTTGGACAAAAATAAAAAAAATATAACAAAAAGTGCTGTGCCAAATGGTGCTTTGGATTTTGATGGGCTGCCTTACTCAAGTGTCCCCAGATGCTAACCGAATCTTATCACGGGCCGCAAGGCTATGGTCTATAATGGGGTATAGGGCTAGGCTACCCGAGGGACAATTTTTTTTCTTTCTTTTCTTGTAAAAGCATAAAACGGGGCTCAAAGCAAAACGTATTAGGTTAGGGACGGTAATTGTTAATATGGCAAATCATTAATTAACACAAACATAAAAACGGCACGACTTTCTAATATTAAGTAAACCAATTTTATGTTTGTTCTATAAACTTGTCTTAATCTCATATGTTTTGAAGACATTATTTACATTAATTTGTTTCAACTTTTTTAGAATATAATTTTCCTTCCAAATCTCTCATTAATTTGGATTAGTGGATTTAAGCTCAAATTTTTTAAAAACTTTGCATATTAGTTTCCACTTAAATCCAAAATCAAATCTTCTTCTATATCATGTTATAAATGGTATCCAATTTTTGTTGTTGATTCTTTCCTTAAACTGTAATTTCTGTTTGAGTAAAATGCAATTTTGGTCATTGAGTTTTACCCTTAAATGTCTCACCTATTATAACATATATTTTTTTTGAAAAGCCTATGGGACAACGCCAAGAACAGTTTAAAAGAGATTATAAAAAAATAAAAAAAAACTGCCTTTATGACCATGAATCGCTCCTAAACTTTTCACGTTGATATGTTTTTCTAGCAATCAATTTGGAGACAAATGGGAGCAAATTCAGGAGAGGTATATGCATCATACCTCAAAGCAATTTTCTTGTGATCAAGCACCAAAAGGTAAGTTGACTTGTCCAAGTAAGCCACGAAGAACGTTAGGACTATATCAACGGCGAAGAACGCATCCACCACCAAATCAACGGGCATGAGAGCCCCCGTTGCCACTTTCTTGAAGGCTAGCTCAAACGGCGACGCCCATGCTGAGTATATCACCAGTAACACCAAGAACGCCTGCCACCACCTGCGACGTCACATTCAAACATACACATCGAATGATCTTTTGCCAGTTTGTGAATATATATATATATCTTGTCACGTTGTCAGACAGTGAATATATATCTTGATACTTTACCGGTATCTCCTGTCGTAGGGAGCAATAACAAATTTCTTGAGCTGCAAGTGCCCTTCATCGACCACAGTTCCAAAAGCCGGTAACATGCTGCTTGAGACTGAGGCCAAATTTCTGATTTCCCCACTGGACCGCCTTCGGAACAGCAAAGGGAGCGGCGAGGTTGTTTCCGTCCACGACGTCATTGTTGAGAGAGAGAGAGAGAGAGAGAGAGAGAGAGCTCTTTTTGCCTCTTGTTTATGCAAGTCTACGATCTCGTTTAATTAGAATAATAATATAGCCATGTATAGCTTCTAGTATTCTGTGCAAGTGCTAGGCCTAATTATTATATAATAGGGGTAAGGCGGTAGAGAGCTATCAAACCATCTTATATTATTCATTGTTGTAACATAATTCGCGTGAAGACGGCAGATTTAGGGAATTAATTGTATCATATTCCTTTGCTTAAGGCAAATCCTATAAACTATTAGTGTCGTCTTAATGTCTTGCCTTATTTGGTCAATTCGCACCGTCTTCATAACTTCCTATATTGGATTTTTTACCATTGGATTTTTTTTTTTCTTTTTCATATCAATAATATTTTGTCAATTCGCAAAAATTATGGTAAAGTATTGAGATATCATCAAAATTGACTTTATGACCTTCTTTCTTCATATTGAATATCCGGAAGTGTTGGCCTAAGATTCTAATTTTTTGTTAGACTAGTGAGGCTGACTTTGTTTGTATGCACTTATATTATAATACGTGAACATCATCATCTAGATTATAATACGTGAACGTCATCATCTGTTAATTCTTTGACTGAATGAACGCGAATGTCATGCCCGTGGCCAAATCGTCATATATACATATATATAAAATTCGATATTATTCATTGAGCTTAATCTGAAAACCTGTTGTCCCACGTCAGCATCACATGTTTTCGTCCTTTCACACCTAATTTTTGACTTGAGTAAACTAAAGTAGGACGTTTTTAGTTTGATAGGCGGCCTTAGGCTAGGCCTATTGACATTTTGCCTTGCTTTAAGGAAAAAATAAATAATAAAAAATACCTTATGTGTAATCATAAATGGTAGGTTCTAGTGATTTATTCTGTACCTGAAAATAAAAGTCGAGTGGTTTTATTTTTGTTGAAAATGCTGATGTGGTCTTCACGTTTTACCAATTTCAGTCAGATTTCCAATTTTCATTGATTTTGTTAAGGGGTATTCTAGTCAAAATGGCCACAACAGCTCAGCACGTGAATGTGCTTTTTGAAAAAGATAGTCAAACTTCAATGGTCAAATACAATGTCCGAGTCTCACTATTAAATTTTGGATATAAGTAATGGCGTATTATTCATAAACCGATCATAGCGTCTATAAATTATTTTTTATGAACAGTAAAATATAATCTTCATTCTGCATAGCGAGAGAAAGGGAGTCCAAGATTTCTTATAGAAAATAAGAAAAATATGGAATTAAAGATCCAAGATTTTACAAAACATCAAACTCTGACAAATAAAATGAAAAAATAAAAAAACACGGGGCAAAATTTAAAACAAAAACAGAAACATATACAAAGATAAGGCTATTCTTCTTTCCCATCTATCTATAATCTATCTACAGCCGCAGGCACTCCTCTATAATCTATCTATCTACAGCCGCAGGCACTCCTCCCAACTTTGACTCAACCAACTGAAATCAATGATGAAGCAAAGAAACACCGTATCAAGCTAGTTTCAATTCAATTCTACACCACTCTTTCCAATTAGACTAACTTTCATGCCGCATGCGAGAAACTTGTGCACTCATACTTGCACGAATTATTTTCGATATCCGTTCGGCCTTTTCATATGATGTTCCCTATGCATGTTTTCAAACTTGAGCAAAGTTGCCGAACATTCACAATAAGACACAGCTAACTCAATGCGTCAATAGCAGCTTCGGCAATGCCGGTGGGACAATACAAAACAAAAATTTGTGGCAGGAGCAAACGCCAAGGAAGACAAATGCCTTATGTGTTCAAAGTTCATGTATCACCAGTTATCAGATTCAGCACCACGCCGTTCTAGTAGCAACTGGTTCCACTATCTTTGACCAGGCTCCATGGCTTTCAACCTTTCTGAGTGCAGCAAAGTTTGAAAACTAACTAAACAAGGCCAACCCTAATTTGTATTGGTCGTAATTTCCTCAAGCAACATTTCACATGTACTGGGCCAACCATTGTTTACACATATCGAGCACAGGAAGTGCATTAGCATGTAATGCCTGCAAAAAATGTTGGCATAACTATATGAATAAATATAGTATAGGAGCGGGTGAGCTGATTTAACAAGAATCAAAGACGTAAAACCGGGTTTCAATTTTTAGGCAAAATATTTATATTATATTAAAAAAAAAAAACTCAAACTGTAATCCAAATGTAATTGTTTTTGGATTCCAAACCAAAACAGCCCTAAACAAGTAAAAAACATAAACACCTATAATGTCCTTTTTCCATGGATTCTTTTGTGATAGGCGCATTATCATCTTCTCTAATCTCCTATGTCTGCCACATCACAGTTTTAATAGATGAAAAGTATAGTGTGGGAGATATGGGAGATTTTCTGAGGAAAGAAAGGTAACCTGATGAGCTACATATTGGACATCAGCTACACTGCCACTACGAGAAGCAATTTGGAATGCACTTTTTAGACGACCACAAACCACACAAGCCAGAACCTTCCTGCATATACAAGTCAAATACAAAAAAAGCACGGAACAAATTTCTCAGCACCAAAGTTCAACTAATCAAAGTTAACAGTATCCCAGTGCCGTAAAACTAAAGCAGCTAACTCAAGAATGACATTGTTAATTGCTTGGAAAAATTGACCCAAAAAAAACATTATTTCAGCATTCATCCAAAGACTTGTTCTATACAGTAATTATTGAGTGCCGTAAAAAGAGACCACATACGGAAGTATGCAAGTAGAAGCCAACAAAGGATGGGGCAGGCATATATGGTCATAAATGTTGAGGTCTGGATCCATTAATTATTAACTTGATCAATAACCACAATGGTAAAGTGATACTTTTGAACAATAATGGGAACCTAAAGCAGGTCTCAAGCAGCAATGGGTTAATGACACTGACAGATCACCACCAATACTATGAAATGCCTTAAAAAGTAAAAACACATAAAAGTTAATAATTTAATGTCCTCAAAATCTACTTAAAATCACAGATCTTCTGTACAGTTATGAATAATGACAACAAGGAGTACTGAAAGAAACCATTACCTGTGGCTACTGGTCAACATGTCAATGAGACGGTCAGGGCGTTCTTTGTGCTTGTTAGCATATACGTTAATTGCAGCACCCAGGACCTACATCAATTCAAAAATACACTTTTTATTAAATTTAGAAACAAAGAACAGAAATTGAACTAGTTTCCAGCTTCCACAAAGAGTAGGCTGATTGGGAGACACAGAAAACCAGTTTTACAACAAAATTACAGTTTAGAAGTATGCAAGATATAAACCTTAGGCTGAAAACATGTTGCCAGCTAAAATTTTATTTCAAGAATCAGTTTATTATTAATCTACCAATGATCAGAATAATTTAGAGTTATTTCAGCTATCTTTGAATTGTTCCTCTTCCGTTAGTAGAAAGTTTGAAATAATACTGAGGATGACGAAATTCTCACCATTTTCCTCATTTATTGTGGTGATTAGTAGTCACAAGCTACCTTTGAATTGGGATGTCTTATAAGTGAGTTAATCGATAATTGCACCAGATATAGCCAGATAAAACACACACAAATACATATTGCAATACTTGAGTGAAAATAAAATTTTCTTTTCCTTTTGGTCTTACAATACAATAAGAAGTACATGACCAACAACTCCTCATCTAGTTTACTTCAAACTAAATCTACTGAAGAGCATCAATGAATGATGATTCAAACTATATAAACTCTTTCAATTTCAAGACGTTTTTCAGTTCTCCAATTTCCATGCTCTCTTTGTATGTTTAGAATAAAAATTTTGATTAGTCAAAAACCATCTATGTTATAATCATTTCAACTCTTAAGCCAACTAAAACTAACCCAAGAAACTAATAAACTGTAAGTTTTCTAGTCATTTTACAAACAGTACATACAATCTACTAAGAGATGTAGATCACATTACCTGGTCCCAATCATCATCATCAATGGTCCCTTTTATGTTTCTAAAGAATTCAGTCAGTTGACTACCTCTTTTTCTCTCGGCGAGAGATGCAGCTACCCCAGCATATATATCCACAGCTGAAATTTATGAGAAGATGCATTAATCCTAGAAGCTAATCAATTACTTCATGAGAGAAAGGCGGGATTGAAAATGAAATCATTATGCAATGGCTACCTGGAAGATTGAATTCATAAATCACTTGGAAAGCCAAATCAAAGTTCTTTTCCACAAGAGACTCAGCAATTTTGCACCTTCTCCTGCAAAAAGGAGGTGGAGAAGGTGTGACTTTCCTCACCATCATATCAAAATATTTCACAAGTACCATATACCATGGCAGAAGAACATTTTTAAAGAACATGACACCAACAATCGTAATAGAACCCCCAACAGGCCTAAGGTCAACTTTGTGACACATTCGCATTAAGGAAGACAAACTAAAAGACAAATGCATATTAACTACCGACGACACGCTGCTCAATAGTTTTTTCTTTAACTCGCTAACATGAATTGATATTAATTAACTATTTCAGAAAACAAAACTGTTTAAAACCCCTTGTAGAAACAAAAGACATAATGTCTTTATAACTTGGAATTCTAGTCATGCTTGTTGCTTGTGCAATATATACAAATATATGAAAATACAACGCAAAAGAAACAGCTTGGGACAGTGAAGTGATTGGTTTCTTCACTATCATAAAAAACTAAAGAGATCACTAAGCCCAGCAGTAAGTAAAATGACTCGAACCTGAATGTTTCAGGATCATTTGGATTTCCGAAAAGTGAATGTTTCCAATGAGGTCCATCTGAATCGTTATAGGATCTCACAACTTCGACCTGCCATACAATAAACCCACAGGAAACATGAGAGACTAATACCAAACAAGCTGTTTACTGAATTAACTAGATTCTGGATATCAGTTCCAACCAAATAGATACATATTCATAAGTCAGATATTCGTTTGATCCATACAGATTACAATGTACTAAACTACCATGGATTTTTTTTTTTTTTTTTTCTTCATAAAATTAGATACCTTAGGCAGGGCCAAATCATCAACACAGTTCACAGTATTTTAAATTGCCATAGAAAATGTAGTTTCTTCATAACTTATTAAGAAGCAGATAACGGTGCGTCTATTTGGCAACAAGCTCTCTAAGTTTTCTGGTAGTGTGCATGTCTTGGTCAAATGTGCATATATGTGAGCATGCCCTTAAGCATAGGTCAATGAATCTCGTGATGGATTAATTCTCATGTGTATCTCTTCTCCAAATCTAACTTTAGACTGTTTCCATCTCTGCTTTTGAGATTACACATGGCAATTAGATACCCACTTGTCTGTGCATTTTCACTCACAAAATAATGTGCATACAAGTAACTTTAAGAATGCCAGCTGTCTCTGTTTTTCAAAATTACGGGAACCGTCTATCTTTAGAAAAAGGCACAATCTACTTGCCAGTGGATTAATCAACATAGAGTCAAGAAGGGCAGGCCCTGACCTATCAAGAAAAAACTAAGCTTACAGTGTTTAAGAGAGTATAGTATTTGAATCATGTAATCACCTGAATTGCTACCCGAGCCGAAAACTTGACAAGTCCTTCTTCAGTGAGCTTTTCAGAGGCACTTTTTCCTCTAACACCCTTCGTCACAAGCTTAGTAGAATCTCCACCTTTGTATCGTGCTGATAACGCTTCATCAAAGTGCATCTACAACCAACAAAAGATAAATGAACAACATGACAAACATATACAGGCAACTACTACAAATTCAGTACATTTGAAACACTAACATGTTTAGGTAACTAATACGCACACACAAAGGTAATATCATTTTTATACAATGATTGCATCACCAGGCTCTTCAGAAGTGAAACATAATCTGGACGTATTCAACAATTGTTATTATGAACAATTCTAAATTTGTAAGCCAAAGGTGCTATCAGGGTCAAAGCTTTCCTGTGAAACATATACATTTTATCAGCAATTCTCTAAAATGTAATTTACCTGTCAAGCATTAATCGAATGAATTAGGGAAATGTCATCACACTTTGGGAAGCTTGATTGGATAATAAAACTGAATAAAAAACTTCTAACCTACACTTGCCCAATCTACTGCAAACTTAGACCTAATCCCAAACGATAGGGTTGAAATTCCCCTGCCATTATACATCCAAATGCATAGGAACAATCCTGCAAATAGTTCAACAATTAAGGTGGTCCAAAAGCAATAAATAAAAGCATACCTTGGCATTTTCCAAGTGTTTTATAGCTTCCTCTTGCAAAGATGAGTTCATAAACAATTGGATGCAGCAAAGTCCAGCAGCAACGTGGTCCTTCTTAATAACCTGAAAGATGGAGTAAATTTCTGAATTCAACTAAAAGAAAATAAAAATACAAAATGATGAACCTTCAAGCAATAAATTCTAACAGGACATTTATAAGATCAAAACTTCCCCAAGTTAAATGTATACTGCAAACAAATAAACAATTAAGTGAATAAATAGTGAAAAAAAGAAGATGGAACACTGATCAATATGGTTCGTCCTGAAATTTTAGGTAATAAAACCATGCCTTGTTCCTTTTTCCATTAACTATTTTGATGAAGTCTTATGCGGGGTGGTAGACATAGAAGCTTGCCCTCTTTATTCAGCAAGACCATGGTGTTTTACAAGAAGACTGTCCGCCTTGGAGAAAACATCTTTATCTTTTATAACGGTGGATTTAAAAAGGTTCTTGACCCAATTAAGGATGAAGACTTTTCTCAAATCCAAGGAGGGAGACACTTGGGTGCTCAAGAGTTTTTAAAAACTCCGTAGTTAATGGGTTGCAAAATAACCCCACTGTCCATTGCTATAGCACCATGGAAGGATACAAGCATGGACTTTGTGTTGGGATAGTTTACAAGTGGAAGAAAAAATGGACCAGAAGATTGGAATAAATGCTTATGAAGAATTCTTGATAAAACACATGAACAAGCCACGTTTAGTGGGGTTGCACTGAAGAAATATAGGCGCTGATAGTATTTGGGTATCATCAGCCCTCTACTTACTGTGTAAGAGGGGTCGCACTGCTTACTATTTGTGTCATGCAACGAATATTATTAATATGTTGAAGACACAACAAGAAACATCTTTAGTTAAATTGTTATACTATCCTCATTTCAGTACAAGTAAAACCCATTAAGTGAAAACTTTACCTGAAACTTGTATAAATAATTGAAATGCCTATGAGTTTCACAATAGATGCAAATACGGGCAAGGGCTGCAGCAGTATACTGGTTTACTGCTACATCTTTCGGGTTTGCAGATGTCATTCTTTCTGAAATCACTTCTTCCAAAATAGGCATTGTGCCATAACCAATACACAAATCACACAAATCGTCAATAGTCCCATAATCAGTTCCCAAAGGGTCTGGTCTTTGAGGGGATGAGGACGAAGATGCCACCCCCACTGTTGATGGCTGAGGAGGTGGGGCAACAGTATTTGGAGGAAAGAACAGCATGCAAGCATCATTGTAATGGCCATGCCTAAACATGAAATTGAGCAAATGCTGTCGTGCATACTGCAAAGGGTTGCAAAAAGTTACATACAAGAACCTGATTATATGAACAAAAACATAAAGTTTATAATTGGCAATAGAACTGGAGAAGGAAGTAGCAAGAACACTACCATTCATAACACTAAGATACAAACAAATAAAGAAAGAACCACCTAAATATGTAATATCAATTGTGTTACCAAACAAAAACAAATAAAACAGAACTTCTTATGATATGTGTGTCGGGCAACATCAACTGATATTAGTAAAAAAAATCCAAAAAGCAGTTAAGTTTGCACCATTTAAATAAATTTTCAAGATTTTGTTTTTGGTCAATCCTAGTGTTGGATTGAATGCTCTAATCATGAACATAATATTAACCAAATTTAAGCTCAATCCAATACAGGCAACCATCCAATCACGAAGGTTCAACATTGACCTAAAGAGACTCATTCAAATGCAATAATTTTGTTTTAAAGAAAATAGGATTTTAGTGAAGTAGGAAAGCTAATTACAAAGAGTAATCCACAATCTCAAGAGAAAATATAAAAAACAATAAAGAACAACTCAAAATGGTAAGCTAAAAAAAGCTCAAAATTCGAAATATCTAGTCTCACTTCACAGCTGCTAACAAATCCAACATTATAGTCTCACATTCAAATGCAGTATCACCTAAATATTTAGAGATATCAGATAAATCTGAAATTTGGTAATGTGGAGGACATCATTAAACGCAATGGTAAGATAGGCAAAAAGGAAATACTACAAAAATTAGCAAGTAATATAAGTAGCTCATGATGAGATTCCTTAGTCATACTGTTGTTGATGTATGTGACTGAAAACAAAACGTCAAAATGCAAAGTTTAAACATTCAGATGCTTGTCATTTAGAATCTGTAAACTGGGATGCTAGACATAAATGTATCAAACTTGAAACTCTAGCTTGAGCATAGAAGGAAGTTGCAACTTACTTCTTGTAAATAGTTGACACACTCAACATACCGAACGCTGTCTAAGTTGCTGCGTGGTCCATCTTCAAAGTCTGAAATATATGTGGAATTATTATTTGCAGATTCATGAGAACGCCTGGATCTCTCTGAACGAGGAAATGTGGAAGGCAAGTACAACACATTGAGATATGAATCAGCAGAAAGCGAATCATCCAAGATTGTTGGTGCACTTTTAGCCAAATGTTCATACCTGCAGTATAAGTTGCATTTTCAGTTTATACATAATGACTAGCTTCAGAAAAGTGTTTCTTCTCCTGTCCTTTTGTTCATTACATGAGAAAAATTCAAGCATAGATTTACTTATTCAGAATCAAAATTCCAGTGCACAGAATACATAAGGTACCTGATACATAAGCAAAATTCTATTGGAAATGTCATACAGGGTCATGTTCAGAAACTCAATTAAAAAAACCAAGACCTGATACATGAGCAACACTACAGTGCCTCTCATCCCAGGCCCAGGGCCACACAAATAGATGTCAATCTTAAAATATATATATATATATTAAATTAAAGAAAAAATGCCTTTCCCATTCCAGGAAAAGGGCTGCTACATACATCATGCACGCGCAATGGATAAACTCAACTCTTCTTGAACATTACCTCATCTCAAATTTAACAACTTCAGATTGGCAAACAGGCTCAATAGCCTGTAAAGAATCTTGAAGCCTATTACTTTCAGTTTAGTTTAGGACTTTCTGCATAGAGTTGAGTTTCTTCTTTCTCATGCTTATTGTAAACCTTCACATCTACGAAGATCGGATTCTAAAACCTTCAATGATAATGTGTTCTTTTAAGTTGTTATTAAGGCGAAATAGCCTAGTGATAATGTGAACTGCATTTTTTTTAAAACAAAGTCGCAGCACATGTTCAGCAATACTGCCATTAGGAAATAGGAGGAGCTATCAAACTCCTATAGAAACCTTCTAAAACCTAGCCTAGCTTGAAAAAAAACCTGTCTCAAACCCCGGCTCACACAGCATCCCGCTCACAAGTTAAAAATTTAATTTCTGATTTCAAAGCTGTATTGCATCTTACATGGAACGAACAGCTGAAACATCAACCGGCGGACCTCCCTCGATTGTATTGATGATCTCGAGAATGACAGGCGCAGGATCGGCCTTGTATAGCTGAAGAGCTTGCCTAAAAATCAGAAGGGGGAAAATGACATTAATAAGCAACTGTACCATATATATATATATATATATATATATATAGAGAGAGAGAGAGAGAGAGAGAGAGAGAGAGAAGGGGAAACATAGTTCATTTCTATCGATCAATAAAGCCATAGCATTTTTATGCCAAATTCAAAAAAATAAAAATCCTTAGCCTTTTTATGCCAAATATAAACTAAACATACTTGAACTTCACACGAGCTTGTGCATAGTGCTCCATCCGAATCAAAGCATGTCCCCATGCATTCCAAACAGGGACAACATCAATCTGACAGAAGCCCCACATATTCATAAGCTCAACATGCCTTAAATAATCACGCCAAAGGAAAAACATACTCTAAACAAAACAGAAGAATTAACAGCAACTTCCAGCTACGATACTTACCTTGCACTTTTTGCATGTATATACAGCCATGCTGTACCGTTCATCTACAATCAACCTATCACGGAGACAGGCAGATGACTCTTTATCGGCAATATCATCTAGAGAAGCAGCAATTCCGGATCCCAGAAGGCTCTGGAGCAGCTCAGCACGTCCTAGCCAAATGTCTGCCTGCAAGAGAACTTCAGATAGCTCATCTGTGGACTGACTGCCCACACTGGAGCTACCAGCATCAGAGGATGCATCATCAGCGTCCCTACTTCTTTCAGAATTACTCGACAAATCACTACCACCCACAAGCTTTCTCAGCAGGGATTTAGCATAAAGTAGCCCCTGTAAAAGCATGTGGTGAGAACTAGCATTGCAATCTGCATTACCAACTAAACTGCACATAAAGGTGATTGCATAACAAAACCATAACCCTGTCTTTACAAGGCAAAGATACATGATCTGCCTTTGTTGGTTATGGAATTTTAACCATGTTGTAAGAGCTTACTGAAGGTATACCTGTACAAACGTCTCAGTGGCATGATATGCTCGACCAATTATTTCCATAGATGCATTCTCTGGCAATTGTTGGGAGCTCAGCACATTCTTCATCTGATTAACACACAAATCCAATGCACTCTTTGCAGAGACAGAGTCATCAGAACATAGAGAAAGCAGTGCCTACAAAAATAAATACCAAACTGTCAGCCAAGCAGCATGCCTAAACAAGATCCCAGCATGCTGAAGAACCCACTACTTTAACTGGATATACAAGCATAAAATGTTACAAATCAGAGGAAAACGTCATACAGGGAAAGTGTATAATTAAGCTTGCGTGCCCTTATGAAATTGGCAATCCTCAGAAGTTAGAATACCGATGTAAGATTAACCCATGGATTCTCCCATAATATCTACATATGAAATGGAGCAAATGGCAGTATGAAACATTATTAGCTTTATGGACAGCAAGGAACATATTTAGCTTTACTGTCTTTATTATGTATCTAGGGGTGCTTTGCAAATTAAAATGCAAAAGGTATAGCCTATTTCACTAGAATACCTTGAAAAGGGTAATGTCAGGGGCACTTTCATATCGGTGAGATGCACGAACAGCTTCATCCTTCGTTGAATCACCAGTTAGCATCCATTCTTCAGAAATTGAAATAGCAGGAAGCCGTTCTTGCCCATCAACAGAATATGATGAAGCACGATCCTCCTGGATACCAGCCATGGCCTCCCAAGCTACTTTTTCCGATGATGTCAATCCAGAACTCTTTCTTTTACGGTAAACATCTTTTGGGGCGGCCCTGTCTCCAGTATTTCGTGGAGCCCAAGAGAAAGCTCTGCGAGCCTCTTTTTGCAAGTTATTTAGACTGCTAGTGAAAGAAGACCTCACAGGAGCACCTGTTCTTGTTTTCTGCTTTAATCTAGTCCCCGAAACAGATACTCGATATTCTCTTGGAGGTGAGCTAATACTGATAGCAATAGCTTTAGCAGCGTAGGCAATAATGACATTATTGTCTCTCAACAAAGGAAATTCTTTGAGAATCTGTTAAGCAAAAAAATGTTGATTAAGTAACAGCATCAGAGAACTACAAACACAGAAAAACATGCAAAACACCAAACTGGATAAGGAATCGCAATCCAAATTTTATGCCTTTCATGCAGTAAGTAGTGACAAATGATCTTATGGTATTCAAATCTTTCTAAATACAAAATATGCTAGACATTCGTGTGTGACTGAAGGAACTTAAGAAGTGATATCTAACCAATGCAGCAGACTGTAGCTGTTTCCTCATCAGAAGAACCTCAAGTATCAAATGCGGGTGCTCGTGCAAGGAAGAACATCTTTGCTGCCATGGCAACGGCAAGGCAGCCAGAACACGAAGACCTAAGGCCCATGAGTTAAGCCGAGAAACCTCAACATCTGAAAGATTCCCTTCTCTTCGCTTCAGGAAGAAATGAACCTTTACAAAAGTAAAAAATAAAAATAAAAATCACAACTAAGAGGTATATGAAATTCAAAACTCAAATACTATACTTTATGAGATCAAAATAAATTTCCAGCAGAATATTGCCAAAAAGAAAACTAATTACAAGCAGCTGCTTTGACCGCAAATCAGGTAAAAGCTGCATTGCACCCATGGCAACTGGTAGAGCATCATCTGAGTCACGTAGGGAAGAAAGAAATCGTGAAGCTTCTGCTGGACCTCCACCACTGAGAGGATCTGCAGTCAAAAGTTTTACAAGTTGCCGGCCCTGCAGTTCCCTCCTCAATTCTATGGATAATCCTGCACTTTCAGCCACTTCTAAAGCAGCAGAAACAGCTCCTTTTCCAGCTAATCTAAGTGCTAACCCCTCAGGATCTTCCTTACACTCTGCTTCAACCTGACATTGGACAAATAAAAACAAAAAGAGAGAATAAAACCCAAATTAATACGATATCCATGCTACCATGAAATAAATAAATAAATAAAAACTAGCAGAACTATGCTCTTAATATCTCTATCATTTTCACTTCTCATTTTAGTCCACAGAGTCCAGAATTTTAACCTCTTGCCAGCTGCTAAAGTGCTCATCTGCATTTAGAATGTGGCTGTACCTCTGCAAAGCTTGTCTCATATGCATGACCTATGCGTCCAAAAGGAGTACATCATCAACCAAAAATAGTTGAAAAATTAATGCAAAATAGAGAACCCTTATCAAGCTTCAGGTAATCGAGACAGAGATTTAGCAGTAATAGAATATAAGCAACTTATCAAATCAAAAAGCAGTACCTCCTTCCTAATGGGATCATTTTGAGGTAGGTGGCAGCTGCACATTGTGAGAACATCCAAAGCAGCATCCAACTCCCACCTATGCATATACCTGGAATAAAACTTGTAAGACTCTAGAAATTCTATGGAAAGAAGCACGTAATTGTTCCTATATACCATCAGTGCAACAATGGGAAAAGGGTTTAGCTGATTTACAACATGTAATGCTAGGAACCAAGCCGAACCAAAAAAAGAGACTAAGATGGAACGAGTGGGGAATTGACTCTTTCCAACTAACAGGAACACAAGACATTTTCATTAAAGACCGCAATAGATTCATAAACTTCCTGCATCACTTAAAAATTAATAAAAGGCCATGTATATAAATCTGAAATATCAAATAGGAACATTTTTATTACTAGAACCAAGCACTGCTCCACAAATGTAAAAAATAAAGATGATAGATGCCAAAGGAAAATATCTTAATATATTTCATATCAGCTAGCATTCACCAACGGAACTTATAAACCCATGACATTACATACTTGAGAGCAAGTCTAGCAGCCACTTGTTTATCCTTCAACCGCAGGCAATACTGCCAATTATTGCTCCAGATACTATTGCCTCCATAACCCTGAGAGAGTCCAGCGACTGAATGATTTTCTTCCCCACATTCAATGATTAGCTGAAGTAATTGATCTGAAGCTCCATTACGTAGAAAGCGATCAGAAAGTGCAAGAGCATCCATGAGTTTTCCTTCATCTATCAATCTGTTAATTGACAGCAATCAGTGACTGGAAAGAGTAATGCCACCTTCAATTGTCAGCATGATGACAAAATTATCCTAAAAGCAAACAAAAGAAGAACAGAATTGACACCAATAACACACCCTCCCTCCAAAAAAATAAAGGGCAATTCCCGATAAATATGCTCTCCAAAACCAGATAATTTATACACGAAACTCCATAGAAACTAAAGACGCTAATCCAACATATGCATGCATATATTTCTCATAAAATTCCTTATGTCTGAAAAGTCTTCTTTCACTCTGCTTTTTCAGCACTAGAACCAGTCATACGATCATGCTTTCTGTCTAGTGGAAGATTTCTGAGTATGCATCTTAGAAGGTCATACAATTTGAAAAATTGACTTAGCAATGTGAGTCCCACCTTAGAATTCAAAGTAAACATGCCAGAATGTATAGCAAACATTTATACAGAACACCAGCAGAAGACAACAATAAAATCAGCTGAAGAAGTGAACAAGTATTGAGACCCAAAAAGGAAAAAGAAGTGAACGAGTAATTGTTTATTTGAATGAATGTTGAAACAAGACAGAACTACAATACCGCTGTACAGCTTTCTCATATGGTTCTTCATTTTCCCAATCAAAAGAAAGGAAAACTGAAGTGTCAAGCTCAGCAACGTCAGATTTTGAAGAACCATCCCAAGGTTCAGTAGCTGCACCATCTTGGCCACTGGCGTCTGGTAAAGCTGTTGAAACACTACTGCTACCAACAATGTCATCAACTTCTGACTCAGTATCACTATCAATCTCACGTAGTCTCTTGATGGCTCTTGCTTCAGCTCTAGCCTCACCACCATCGGCAGTTTGCTTAATGGTTACAGCAAACTCCGAAACTCGATGAAGGTTAGTTTGCATTTGTATCCATCGGTTTAAAGTTGGGAACCTGCACGTCAAAATAACAAGTAAAAACTAGGAAACCATGATGTAAATGACAAAGGAAAATAATTTACAGGCATGAAAGTAACCTCTCAGATTGATCAAGAGCAAACTCATAAAACAACCGATCAACATCAGGTGCCTGCAGCAATCCACCGTCCAAGGAGCTCGATATAGAAGAATCACTGCCATTGTACAAAATGGTACTCCCAAAAACACATGCTAAGACCGCCCTCACTGGGGATAGTTTAACCAAATGTTTTACTATATCTAACTCTAAAGGGTATAGAGGGATTCCAGGCAATGATGAGGAACGGCAGTAACTATTAGGCTTCGCTTCTTTGAAAGAGGGGGACAATACTTTATTTTCTGAGCCACTTTTAGGGAAGGTGGGAGTGACCGGAATGCAAGCCCACCCATGACCAGATCGTGGGGGATAAACTGGAGGTACACATGCTGAAATTACTTCATGGACAAAATCTGCACACATAATCTCAGCTACCTTACCAGCTGCATCAGTGCTGCCTCGATCAAAGACAAGACGGGTTAAAAGCTGCAAAATACAGTAGCCATACATGAGCATATCAATAATACAGCAGAAATAGAAATTTGCCAACTCCTAACATAAAGAACTTGTCAGCTTTCAAGTTAGTCCAAGTCAAATAGATCATGACACATAATTAAGAACTATGAGACCTTCAACAATCAGATTTCATTGGTATCAAATTAAACAATAAAAACAGACTGGCAAGTCCTGCATCAAACAGAGCTAGTAATACCCCTTTATATATCATTGCTACCATTACATTAACGATCCATAAAAACCATGTATTTCTGAAAATTAAAATTATTACACATATCTATCTAATCAGTTTTTCATGAGACGAATATTATACTTGAATAGGTTCTAACAGAAAAAATATAGTTTTCAAATACCCCTTTATATATCATTGCTACCATTACATTAACGATCCATAAAAACCATGTATTTCTGAAAATTAAAATTATTACACATATCTATCTAATCAGTTTTTCATGAGACGAGTATTATACTTGAATAGGTTCTAACAGAAAAAACATAGTTTTCAACTTGTACAAATATGAGTAACATGGAAAATATAATTTGTATTGCATTTCTTTTTCCTCATTTTCATTAATTATACATTCTCTTCTTCTTTTTTTGTATAAGAAAAAACAATCGTATTCAAGAAAAAGATACTTTTGACAACCAAACAGCAGCATGGGATAAAGTTAAAACTTTTTGTCTTCATCAAGTATACATTTACTGTTTCAGCAAGTGGGACATTCCTGGTAAACAACATGAAATGCTACATACAAAAACTAGCACAACTACTTATCAGTTCCACATTTGCTTCCATTATAGATGTGCCTAAAAGTCAATATAACATAGTACTTCATGTCGCATCTACAATAGTTGTAATTGTATAGTTTGAGGTTCTCTTTTGAAATTAAACCTAAGTATCTACGCAGTTCCTGAAATTAAGATGCTTCCAAAAATATCCGATTGTTTGAACCAAATCTCAATTCCAAAATTTTATTGAAAACAAAACGCAGAAAGCAAAGAATTCTTCAATAACACAGAAAATAATCTTACATCTTTGGGCCACTCATACACGAGTGAAAAAAAGTTGAAATCATGAGTTGTATCAGTTCCATCAACTATGTCACCAATTGCAGCAATATGGAGAATAAACTGTGAAAGATATGTCATGGGTTTGGTACTTAATGAACCAAAAAATCTCTTCCCACTGTCCTTTACATCATAACCAACAGGCTGCACACTTGTTTCTCCAATTGCAGAACTTGAAGGTATCTGCTTGGCAACTCTTAGCCCAAGTCCAAAAACTCCATCCTTGTCAAGATCAGAAAGAACCTTCTGTTCAGCAGATGGGCCTTCTCCTTTATAGAAATTTAGCTCTGTTTCTTCATCAGCCACAGCTCTTGCAAGATTATGGAGCTTACCTGTGTGAAATTAAAGACATGTTTAAGCCATATGAAGCAGAGCAGCCATAGAGCATATTTATGTTTAAGCCATATGAAGCAGAGCAGCCATAGAGCAGATTTCCCCTTCCTTCCACACTACGAAAAAGGGGAACTATAAAATGTACCACTGAGAAACTGCCGCTTGCCCTTGTGAGCATCCTCAATCATATGATGTAGCATATCAAGAACACGTTCCCGTTGTCCTAGTCGGAGGGATTCCTTTGGTGAGGCAATAATAATCTCGCCGGACAAAGTGACCTGAAGGGCTGGAGGATTATCCTAGATGAGCAGATCAAGAAGCCAGGATCAATAACTAACAGTAAGAAGTAAACACCAAGAATGTTTTAATGCAGTAAGCATTCTAAACAGTGAAGCTATTAGGGACAGATAGTAAACACCAAGAAGTAAACAAAAATGGAAGAACCATAGGATGGCAACGAATTATTGTGTTTAAATCCTGATTAAACAACCTTCATAATTAGATAGTGCAGTCTTTAATGGCCAATAAGAACTCTTTATCCCCAAAAAAAAAAAAAATCAAGATCTCACCTGATCCAAGAGCTCATGTAAACGCTTAAGGATTCGTTTTAAAACAGAAATAACTGCCACTTCAAGGATCTGATCCCAGTAAGTGGAGCCTATCTTTGGAGAAACTCCTGGATATATCTCAGACAGCAGAACTTGAGCCTGCACATATAACAAATCATAGCTTTCTGTAAAACCAAACCACTGGAGACCATATGACTCTTGAATTACACCCTAACACAAAAACCGATCTACTGGAAACCATATGGAGGAAAATAAGGGTCCATTTGAATGGAGTAATTTCAAATCTAGGGATTTAGATGACATTATAAGGTTAAATTGTTTTTTTAGACTACTACAATCCATGTATGCCAAAATATTAATAAGAAGGAAATGAGGAAAACAAATGGATTCCAGATGGCTCCTTCCATAAAGTCATTTCAAATATACTACATCTAGTTATTCTAAATACATCCAACATGATGTTTTCTAGTTTTTTAAACATAGCCTTGTTAAATCCAAATCCTATCTTTCAGTTACCTCCATCTAAATGGAGCCTAAGAGAATTTCAAATTAGGGGGAACATGAAATTTCTAGATGTTGTGACACATGGAGAGAGTTTTCTCCAGGAGTGAATAATCAGTACCAGTGGAAAGCCAAAGTAGCAATTGAGGCAAAATTTACTTTCTTCCAAACTCATAATATTTCTCACACATGGCATCAAGTTTTACAACTAAAACTTCGAACAGGGAAAAAGACCATGAAATGACATTTGTTTAGGAGGACCATAATAACAAAAATGTTGGTTTGGTAAAAGTATTTACTGACTGCTTAGGGGTGGAAAAGTAAAATAGTAAAACTGACAGTGAAACTTTCAGATTATCCTCCTCACATCGATTTCTCATAAATGTTGGTTTGGTAAAAGTATTTACTGACTACTTAGAGGTGGCTTGGGCAATTTCTATATCATCAAGAAAACAGTAAAATTTTTAATTGGATTTTTTAACACCACTTATCTTCTGGAAATTAGAAAATTTGAAAACAAAATAATCTAAGACAAGTATATATGAAGACAAAATATCAGTATCTTCATCTTCCGAGTTTATTTGAGCATTGCCTGATCCAAAAGCTGCTGGGATATCTTTGCAGACCGAGCAGAAGTAGCAGCAACGTCAATACAAAGAAGAATCTGCAAGGTTATATTATGAATATCAGCCTAAACCTTAGAGAATTGATTAAATATTCAACCTCACTTGAAGACAAAGGGGAATAGAGACTTAACACTCTAAGCACTTACTGCAGCCAAAGGACCTAACTGGGAGCGCAATGAAGAAAAATCCAGATCATGTATTGTAGAAGTCCCACCATCAGTAGCACGAGAGACTACATCTTCTACCTAGAAAAGCCAGAAAAGTGAGGCCATTTTATGAGAGAATACTGATGAAGGCACCGCAATACAAAACAAAACCACAAAAAAAGTCCACATAGAAAGGAAAGTAAAGTAAATTTGGAACCAAAGACAACAAAGATTCAGCAATATTATTTAAGCAAGATGGTTATAGATAGTTAAAGCTGACAAGCATAAAATAAGCAGTTCAAGGAATTTGATCTGAATCATACAGATTGTCTTCTGACGGCACTATCCACCCACTCAGCTAATTCGAGGGTAGCTTTATCTTCTGCAGACAATGAAAACCGATGCACTGCTTCTTCCCCAATGTCATACTTTGCTCTTTGCATGCAACTGAGACATATAAGAACAACTATAATATTTACCTTCAGAAAATAAGATGTCATCAACTTCATATTAACTGATGATGTACTATCATCTTCAAATATCAGCATCTATTTCTATCATTTGGAAAATGAGGTCATCATATTTTGTTTGGCCTGGGTGGTCAATATAGTTTATAATCGTTATAAACTACCATTTTCTTATAGGATAAACCCCCATTTGCAAACCCTATAACCAATATCCAAAAAGCAATTCATGCACAAGAACCAATTGATCATCATATAAATTCCCAAAGAAGAAAAGGCTTGTAGAACTCACAGGTTAAGTAGTTTAGATGGTGCGGCACGTAATACAGTTAATGCCTCCTTCCACCGCCACTGGCGTTCAGATAAAGGAAGAAGACGCTGCAAAATTGACAACCGCCATTCCCACTCTTCAATGAAATGTTTAGCAATTGATGCTCTCCACTCCAATGCTTGTCTTCCACCCCTACTTACGCCATCACTTAGAGCATGATCTAGTTCAGTTATAGTTGAAGGAAGACAGTGATGTAATATATCAAGTAGTTTCCCCGTGAAAGATACAACCAATTTGTTTCCCTCTTCACGTGTTAGATCAGTTTGTTCTGAAGAACATGTGTAATGTGATTCAGAATAGCTCCCTGGTGAGGCACAATGAGCCAAATTGAGAGAAAGATCATCCATATGTAAAAGCGAAATTATGACATTCGCCATCATGATCTGCATCATTACAGAAGCATTATAAAATAATTACAATGAACAACAGGAAAAAGATGCAGCAAACTAATAAAACTGATGACATCACGAACAAATTGAGAGCATTTAGATTTCAAAGGAAAACATGAAACTTCAAAATAAACTTGAACAAAATACCAAAATGCAATCCATTTAGCAGTTGCTAATTCTCTAGCATCAGAACATGAATGATAAATAATTTCTTTTTCATGCAGTTTTCGGCGATTATATTTTACACAAAACAACTTTCAAAGACAAAATGCAACAGATTTGCCCGAGGAAACATGTTAGACATGTAATTGCAAGTTGTACTTATCAAGCATAAACATGAGAAAATAACAGTTTTAACAACCACAAAAAGAAGTTAGGATTGAAAATGTTGGGCTAAAAAAAACATATTCACAATAGACTACCTTGCGAGGGATGTCATTGACAGCCTCCAAATGGTTCTGCAGATCTTTCAAATGGTCAAATGCAACTTGATGAAGACTTTCTCTTTCACCAGTCATAGTCCTTTCCATCACTCCAACCGCAAGAACAGCTGAATCTAGAGCATACCGCATGTGCATAAGTTCAATATCCTGCATCCTACCATATAATAAAATAGAATGGAGAAACGCGAAAACATCAACATGTTAAGAAAAGCATGTCAAATCCCAAAATGACAAAAATATGAAATACATAGAGTGCACAATTGGTCCCACATCCCCAGCCCCAGCTTCATATACAGATATCTCTATTATCACCACAAAGAAGAAGAAAAAAGGAAAACCAACTAATTTTAGATATCCAAATATATGAGTAAATAAATAAAGTAGCATAAAAGGATGGCAGCATTGTCAACCCCAGCTCACTTCCCACACAAGATGATTTCTTTTCATCCTTGAGTAATACATGATGACAAAATAAATCGTGCACAACAAAGTAACACTAGTTCTAGTACCCACTTAGCTATGATACAAGAATACACACCTCTTCCAGGCTTCTAAAGTAGAAGAAATTGGCTGCATGCTGATCAATTCAATAGCCTCCTGAAACTTTATGCCTGGAACAACATCAAACAATACCTACAGAAAATGCACCCGTCACATTCCAACATTCAATACAAAAGTGTTTTTAAATAAATAAATAAAAAAAAAAAAAAAAGGGTACACTACAATGCTAACTATATCTTTAGCATTTCTAAAGAAATATAATTCAGGGGAAAATGGTAAATGATTGTTCAGTGAAGCTTTCTGAAATAGCAATCATTAGGCATGTCCACAATAAGAATTTGTGATAAATTATTTTTCCTTTTTAGTAAAAATAATTTGTTTAGAATACAACCTTATTGTGCCTGACATGCCAATAATTCTTCAGAGTTCAGATACAGAAAATATTTGGAGTTTCATTTTATAATGTCAACACCATCATCAAGGAACTATGGGTTATTTTTGAAAGTTGAATTTCTCTTTAACAAGCACTGAGTCAATGTTTTTGCATTTTTCATGTGAAGGCAATGATTCATTACTAACTGGCATAGAAAAAGAAAATACCCAGCAAAACCCTTAACATATGAAGGTAAGGTGAAAACTGCGATGGGAATTGAACATGTTCAGAGATCAAAAGACAATTTTTATGCAGAGAAAAATTGCTACAAACTTACGAGTTACAACACAATATAATAGTATTATTATATTAATGTATAACATAATTGTAATGCAAATGCACATAAAAATCAAAAAATAATTTAAAAAAGATGCTAGCATAGACATTTACATAAATCATCACATGGTGTTGGCTTCTATGTGGATTGTTTAATTTGAAAGAAATAATACGTTTTTCATGATATGGTGGAGGAAGTGGATTTACATTGGGATATAATAGAATTACAATTTTAGCTTTTCTTGGAGTGTATTTGTTGAAGCATTTCAAAGACTCTCTCATGTCGATTGGACAGAGTTTTGGGTTGAATGTAAACTGATTTTATATGTCATGCCATGATTGTTGGTCTGATTTTGATGGGATCTAGCCCATCTTTCTTCTTGTTTTTCTTTCTCAGTTTTTAATAAGATATAGTTTTCCTTCTAAAAAGAACAAAGAACTAGGCCACAATAAGATTATTTTGAGGACTTACCCGAAGTGGACTTTGAACCGAAAGCCTTTCCAATACGAAATTCTCAACAAAAGGGTCTAACTGGTGATCTTCACTACTGAATGCTATTTGTTCTTTAGCAGACAACATCAATGATAATTTTGAATTCCATGATTGACCAGAATTGACGCAGGCAACAAAAGAGGCAAGATCAAGCTGATAACATAAAGAATCACAAAGATACTCCACACAAGATACCTGCCAATGAATAACACATACAGTCACATATTTCCTTTGAATAATAACAATGATATCATGCCACAAGAGTATCACAAGGAAGACTTTAAGGGCAGTACCTCATCAGATAGATTACTATAAAGAGAAGATTCTTCCAGCCGAAAAACTTGTGATTTACTTCTCCACAGCAGTTGCATTAATTTCCTTCGTGCTGTAGTTTTTCCAGATAATAAATCCCAACCCATGGTGGCTACCAGGGGCTGAAGGCGGGGAAACAATAAAAGAATCTGCACATATATGGACAAGAAAGGCTTGTAACTATACTAGCAATCCAGCATCAAATAATGCAATAACTGATCCCAAATAATAATTAGAATACCATTTTACTCACATATTCAATTTAAACATAAAACTAGGCACATACATTGCTAGCTTCTTGAAGCTGCTCTCTCTTTACAGCAGACAAAGCAGTGTCCATGACACATTCAAGGACATGTAAACCCGAAACACGAGCATAATGATACATGTCTCTCATGCAAAATCCAACTACAGTGTTGAAGGTAGAAGTTTCTGTATCGGGATTCAATTCTACATGATATCTTTGAAGACGTTCCAGAGGTGGTGGAATCTGGTTGTTATCAAGAGATCTGTACACCTCAATCTCTTTTGAGAGTAAGTCATCTTGAAGAGCCTGCAGGAAGCCACCTACCAAGTCAATATTACCCTCCAAGAATGCATGGCTCAAAAGTAATACAAATACATATTGAATGGGACCCAATGAATGATAAAAAATACAAGATGACTGATTGTTAATGTTCAAATACATCTCAACACAGGTTAAATAATTTATTTTATATAAAAAAATCCCGGCGACCATGATATGTATTAAAAAGAAGAAGAAGAAAAACTGCCATTTATTATAACCATTAGCTTCTTACATCAGAATAACCACCTAATAGATTCGAACAATCTACAGACCTTATGAAACTGGCTGAACTAATCTACCTAGTTCAGACTTAACCAGTTTTCTACATACATATCCATGAATTTATGTGGTTTTGAGATGTGTTTGCTGCAAAACTTCAACAAGGGAAAGCATTCCAACTTCGACCATGCACACAAAAATAAATTTAAAAAAGAAAAAAAGAAAAGGAGATAACTATCCTTTCCAACTAGGTATTGTAGCTTTCCAAACATCCTCAGCTTAGCTTTAACAAGTTATGGTATGCATCGTGTAAGGACCTAACCAGGATCCTTCAGCAAAATCATCTCATAGAAAATTAATTGCAAGACTACTGGCATATTTTAAACAATTTGCTGACAAAGACTTGTACCATGCAAAATCCATTATAAGCAAAATGGCAAACATTACTTGTATCATTTCGACAAGATGTCCACAATTTGATGCAATAGCCGTGCTATAAATCCACAGTAATTTTTCTCGCATGTTACGCCAAGAATCTCCATATCCCTCCTTTCCTGATGACACCATCTTGAGGAGATCTTGCAAAACCATGCTGCAAGGAACATCAAGAGTGAATGGAAAAAAAATTCTAGAAGAAAGTAAGCAGTACATCCTAAGGCCACTTTTGGTATTTCAAGGAGAAGATACCCTAATAATAACTACTTCCTTTTCTGATATTGCCATTCTCAAAATTCATCCAAGATGCAGTAACACATAAACCTAATCTCACATCTGAACACCACAGACACCACTCCTAAGATGGCCCACAATTCATGAAGCATCTTCAAAGTAACATGTATAAAAGCTTTCTTAAACTGACCAATCCTCCTCATACCTATCTATCACATTTATGACAAACCAAACAACTAGGCCCAGAAGCAAAAAAACATAAAATATGTGTCAATCTTCATATTTGCCTACCAACTGTAGAAGACTATTGAACAGAACCACAAACCTTTAATCTTGGTATCAATGGTTTCTTCTTTGAAACGGTTTAGCGCAGGTTTAAATTCTAACTAGATAATGAAACAATTGTGCAAGATAGAGCGTAAGTGGCACTGAGATAAGTACAAACCATAATCTATAAAAACACTACACATATTGTACAAATAATAATCCGTTCAAATTTTATAAACATACCGATACTCAGTCTCCTCCACTCCATAATCAAGGTGAAGAAAATGAATACGCGAAACCACTCCATCCACATCACCATCCTTCATGCACTCTTTCATAGCATCCAAGTGAGCTAACTGAACACTCCTTTGTATCAAACCAAGAACCTTCAAATCCTCCTTGGACATTTCCCCTGCATTTTCATCCCTCCTCAACGTTATTGCTAAACCCGAAGAATCATATCCCTCCCATCCCCTCACTTGGCTCTGTATATTCCAACACAACGCGTCAAAAACATCACGGTTCTCCCAAACTACACTCCTCAAACACATCAATTCGCCTTCCTCAATAGATACAACGCCTGCAGCCCCATTTTCACTCCCATCATCAGTATCAGCAGCACCTACTACTACGGAGTCTGGCTTCAATCTATTTACGCCCAATTCCAAAACCCTATCCAAAATTCTCACACAGCTATCCAATTCACCACTGGCATCTCTCAAATCCTTGCCAGTATCCTCACTCTTACCCAAAAACTCTGCTCGCTCTTCGAAACTCTCGCTCTCGCCTAATCCTTCTTTCTCCTTCTCTTTCTCTATGCTCTCCAAATCAAAATTCTTCCGCATACTCTCCGAGACGCGGTCGATCAAATTCTGAACTAACAACAAGAACTCGGCGCGCAATCGCAGGGTTTCGGGATCGAAGCTCCATACCGACGAAGCGTTATCGAATTGCAACAGTTCAAGGGTCGATAAGTAAGTGAGCAGAGCTGGTGATGGGCATGATTTTGACCAGAGAATGTTCTCGAAGCGACCCGAGTGAGCGACGATGGTTTGGAGCACGGCAAGAGCGAGGTCGGGGTTTCGAGCTCGGAGAGCAACGACAATCGCTCGAAGAGGCTCAAATTGGGCGAGATAGAGATGGTTCGCGGCTAAGCGCGAGAGGATTTCGGTTTCCTTGTCCATTGCAACGCCGAGCCGAGAACCGAGCCCTAGGGTTTTGGATTTCAGTTCATGATGGTGATTTGGGATTCGGTGTGGTTGTGGCTTGTCGGAGTGTTTGGTTCCCGGAAAGTGGTCGAAAATTGTGGTTTTTGTGGATTGGATGAAGTCGACTGTGGACGTGAAAGAGAAAATTTTTGTATTGAGAGTTGAGAGGGAGTTTTCGGTCAGGGATTGGTGCGTGTGGAAGACGCTAAATCTGTATATGGTGGTTTGGTTCTTGGGAATGTAGATCCGAGGAATGACGGAAAAGCGACGTCGAGGTAATGTGTTTCAATGCACGTCACTGGAACTGAAGAAGAACCGTGAAGAAAATGCAATGAGGATGACAAACCGCCAGTGCAACAGTCAGACGGCGTCGTCTTGCATATTATGTTACCGTTAGGTGAAAGTGAAACATAAAAGGGTAAATCTCGGAGCGCAGGACGATTAACAGCTCTCTTTGAAAAGCCTTTTTATCACAAAACGTGCATGACATTTGAGAAACTATCAGATTGTATTATTAAAATTTTTTTGTATCACTCATGGTCCCTAACGTTAATATAAATGCTTTTAAATAGTCTCTCTGTTAAAAAAAATATTATTAAATCCAGATATATAACTGTCAAATCAATCCAAAATTATAAAATATATATCTTTTATTTCCTTTCCTTCACTCTTTCTTGCTTCTTCTTCTTTCTCTCCCTGTGAATATAATATAACCTAGGGGTGGCATTTTAGACCCCAAAACCGCAAAAATCGTAAAAATCAACCGACAATTTACCGCAATTGAACCGCAATCCTGGGAAACCGAACCGCATTTGCAATATGAAGAACCGAACCGCATTTGCGGTTGCAGTTGTGGTATTTGATTTTCAAAACTTGCGGTTACCTCAAACCACGACTATATTTTTTTAATAAAAAAGATTTGCATTTTGTAGATAGCATTTGTGCTCAAATAACACAACAAGGTCCTTCAAATCCACTCACCACCACCAACACTTGAGTTTGTAACTTTAATTTGTAACATTGGTGCATTGCATTTTCCTTTTAGTTTGTAACTTTAATTAACTTTGAATTTGATTTTTCCTGTAACTTTAATTCATTTTGCATTGCATTTTCCTTTTGGTTTGTAACTTTAAAGGATTTGGAATTGGAATGCTTGAGAAGTTGAGGTTGTGAATGCTTGAGAAGTATAACTTTAATTGGAATGCTTGAAATTGTAACTTTAATTTACTTTAGGTTGTGAATGCTTGAGAAGTTGAGGAGGTTGTGAATTTATATATGCTTGAGAAGTTGAGGTTGTGAATTTATATTTTTTGGTTAAAGTATGCTTGAAATCAAAAGGCTTCAAAAGAAGCATCAAAATTAGGCCTAAAATGTAGAAGATTGGATTTTTATGACACAAAAAGAACTAGCGGTTTTAAACTGCTAATTCACGGTAACCGACCGCTTTTTGCGGTTTACCGCATTGGTAAACCGCAAAAAGCGGTCGGTTTGCTGTTTTAAAAATCATCATACCTCAAATAGTTGGTCGGTTTGCGATTTGGGCAAAAATTCGCAGTTACCGAACCGCAACCACCCCTAATATAACCTTTGCTCTCTGGAATTGCAAGTGTTTTCTAATTATTTTCATTTGGGTTTTTTCGTTTTTGTGTTTTGGGATTATTTAGTTTCTAAAGCAACCACAACAACAAGAACAGCAGCAGATTAAAAGGGTTTTGATTAATATTAGGTAGCTTCTAATTTTTCTCGAGATGGAAGGAGAGTATTGCTGTTCTCCATCTTCATCATCTTCAACAACCACAACAACAAGCATAGAGAAGCGCAAGCAGAGGCAAAACCAGCAGCAATAGCAACAAGTAGGAGGCAACCATGATCATCGTCATCAAGAAAAGCAATACAGAGGGATAAGGATGAGGAAGTGGGTGGCTGAGATTAGAGAACCTAACAAAAGGTCTCGAATCTGGCTTGGTTCTTACACGACGCTGGTTGTTGCCGCCAGAGCATATGACACCGCCGTTTTCTACCTCAGATGCCCTTCTGCGCGCCTCAACTTCCCAGAACTTGTGTTCCAAGAAGACGGCAGCAGCTACATGACATGTCGATTGCTTCGATACGAAAGAAGGCTACGGAGGTTGGGGCAAAGGTCGACGCCGTCGAGACTGCTCACCGCTCACCAATATCAAAGTAAAAAACAACGTCGAGCCTGGTGAATTTCTAGAAGCTTGATTTAAATAAGTATCCTGGCCCAGAAAACTCTACTGAAAATTAATTGAAAAAAAAAAGTGGAAGAAAGAAAGAAGGGAAGGAAATTATATATATATATATATTATAATTTTAGATTGATTTTGACAATTATATCCCTGGATTTAACAATTTTTTTGACAGAGGGACTATTTAAGAGCACCTACATTAACGTTATGGACCATGAGTGATACAAAAAAACTTTAAGGATGCAATCTGATAGTTTCGCAAACATCAGGGATGTTTTGTGATAAAAAAGCCCTTTTAAAAATAAACTCTGCCTTTTGCTCTCTATATATACATAAAGATGTGGAGTTTGGTTTTATATCCCTCTTAAATGAAGGGACAGTGTGTTAGGAAATTTTATTGAACACGGACAAATCTATCTTGGCACAAATTCGTCGGTAGATGTCTATTCCGGCAAAAATTCATCGGCACATGTCGACAAAAGAATTTAAAAGAATTAAATGCTATTAAATAAGTAAATTCTGATATTAATTAAAATATTTAAATACTAATTAATATCTTAGCCTCATTTAATTACTAATTAAAGAAATTAAATAACGCTAAGGTATTTCTTAATTACAAACATTACTTAATTAGCTTTCCCGACAAAATTTCAAGTCCTAATTGCCCTATAATAGGTTTAGGGCTAGAGTTCGAGGATTGCGAACAATTTTGGAACAAGTTCGGATAAGTTCTAGAGTGGTGTTTGGTTCGATACTTGAATTTAGGGTTTGGAAATTCATTTTGGGAATACTTTTTTTTTTTATTTTACCTTTAGTCTTTTAGCTAACTTTTTAAGTGTAATTATGAAGAAAATTTGGATACCAATTTATTTGCCAATTCTTAGTTTTGTACCGCTCAAATGCAAGTAGATCAAATTTTTGTTCTGAAAATGCAATGAGAGGATAGAAGTCGGAGTTCAAGGAAATATTAGCCACAATTGGTAAGGACCAGAATGTGGACTTCAAATTTAAATTATAATCATGTGTACAATTTAGCAAATTGGAAGTTCAGTTGAGATTAGATTTTTGCATTGATTTGAAGTGATATATGAGCTTTACGAAACACGTAATACCAAAGATGTGGAGATTAAGATCTTGAGATGGGAAGTGATATTTGTACAAGAGTAGAGAATTTGGTAGGAACTGTATTTGATTGGTACACTTTCCCTTTATACTGCATTTTGATATTTGTCGTATAGTTTTGGTGGTGGACCCATAAAATTATAGTTGATGAATTAAGCTGTACCTCTCCGAGTATATGTAAATCATGAACACTAATATAAATACATGATAAACACTCATCGACATAGCAAGTCGATGAAACTATGATGCTTCTGCCATGGCATTGGCAGCCCTCTAGCTTTTATTTATTTATTTATTTATTTATTGAGAAAGACACACTATATAGTTTACTAATTTGGAAAATAGGAATTCAATTTCACCTGATTAGGATAAAGCCAAAGACAAAAAAGTAGTACCTAATTTTACAACAATGTAATTGAAAACAACAAAATTACACACAATGTTACTCCATCTAAGTCAAGCACACTATGTCACATGTCCACCTCCCGCAATCTCTCTATTGTCATGCGGCTTTACTGGGGTCTTTTTTTTAAAAAACAATTTATAAATAGTATAGCCAAGTGGCTATAATGAGTATAGCCGTGTGGCTATAATGCGTATAGCCGATCGGTTATACACTTTAAGTGTATTAAAATTACAAGGCGCATAGCCGCGCGGCTATTCTATTTATTAACAAAAATTAAAAGAAAAGGACCCTTCTAGTTGCATTAGTTTATATTTTATGGATATTAATTTTCAATCAATAATATGTGAAAATTTTTGTGTATACACACGTGACTTTTGTGTGTATTGTTGAAAATTTGGTAAAAAATAATTATATTAAACATGAAAAATACCTTCATCCATATACAATACGAGTATTAAACATGAAAATATGTACGTGTACAAAACAAGTATTAAAAAATATGTACGTATACTCATCATAGCCGTGAACCACTTGGCGCAAGGCGGTCCTCTTTTTTTTTGTATAAATTGTGTAGCCGTGCGGCTATATTGGGATTTTTAAAAAAAATAAACAACCGTATATACAGTTTTTTGAATTATTAAAAAATCGTATAGCCGCACGGCTATACTCTTTTTACACTTGGGAACAAATTGGAAGGCGCTAGACAGTCTTTTATATATATAAATAGTATAGCCGGGCGGCTATACGCGGGATTTTTTTAAAAGTAAACAAGCGTATAGCCGGAAGGCCATACTGCTTTTTATGATTATTTTAAAAAAGTATAGCCGCGCAGCTATACTTTTTTTGCCACGTAGGAGAGAATCGATAGGCGCTACCAGGCGCTAGGCGGTCCTTTTTTTAAAAATAAATAGTATAGGCGCGCAGCTATACTTAGAATTTTTTATAACATACACTAGTATAGCTGAACGGCTATACTGCTTTTTTTTAATTATTAAACAAGAGTATAGCGGCCCAGCTATACTGGGTTCCTTTTTTTATATATATATTTTTTTATATAAATAGTATAGCCAAACGGCTATACTCTTTACTTTTTTCTTTTTTTTAATAACGTCCTCCACTACCCCTCCCCAACCCCTGATTAAGCTATCCAGCTTCGTTTTGTTCCACGAAGGCTGCCTTCCTCTCTAATCTTTTTTTGAATTGTTTTTCCCGGATTTTTGTTTATTGATAATAGTAGTTTCGAATATTATCCATTAGTATTAGTTTTTATACAAGATAGGTACATTATTTACCTATATACACCTATATTTTTATATTTAACTGTCATTTAGGTGGTCTAGCAACTTCACACAATGTTTGTCCGCAACACTAAGAGCATCTCCAACCGATGTGTCAAAAGTGCCACATAGACATTTAATAACTAGAAATAACATCTCATATCACTCCAACCGATGTGTCAAAGCTGATATGGAATGAGTGCTGGAGGTTGAGATGTTATTTTTGACATCCCAAAAGCAAGATGTCAAATGAATATTTTATTATTTTTTAAAAATAGCTGGCTATTACTTTAATTTATTATTTTATTATTATTATTTTTTCTTCTTTATCTTAAATGATTTGACTGTTACAATAATTATTTATTTAACATATCAGGTGGAGTGTAAAACTGTGTAAATGTCAAATTGCCATATCAGCCATCAAATTTAAATTTAATGTTTGGTATTTGACATCTCCCTTAGAGATACTCTAATACACCATAAAGCGATGTGCCCATAATCGGATTCCAATCCAATTACGGATTAACAAGCATGCTCAATTTGATTCCTCGAGACCATAAACCAAACTCCTTCCAGATCCTCAATATTATTTAATTGAACCCTGCATTGAGAGAGAAAGATACCGGTCAACCATGGCAATTATTAGGCCTACTAGATGATGATTCTCAAGCCTCCTTTAAATGTTCAAGGTTGTGTGTTGATAAATTGTAAAGTGAAGAGATATGAAAGATGATGAAAAAAGAAAGATAGGTGACAGTCATGGCAGGCTGTGGGGGTGGGGGGCTTCGACGGCGAGGAATGGTTGTGGCTGCTTTTTTTCTCCTCTAATTTCTCCACTATGTATATCAATCAATCAAGCCAAACAGGATACGAATAATAAACCGATTTGGTTAATATTGAGTCCTACAAGTAATTAATTAATGGTGGACTAATATATGACCTGAAAACGAATGTCATGATTTCAATGCATGAAAATTTTGAGCAACCAGAAACAAGTAGCATAAAAGGGTTTGACATCATTAACTTGCTTTGGATGCATGTCATGGTTTTTGTCATTAAAGATGACAATTAATTCACCAATGCTCTTCTTAGAGTAATTAAAATTACACAACTCAACATAAGATCTTCTCAGAAATCATATAAAGTCCTTGTGACAAACCGGCTTAATTCAACCAGAAGATCTTCATTCGAAGTGCTTTCATAAAACATTACACCCCCAAAAACAGCATAGTCAATGTCATCACGCCCTGCAATTCCAGAGCAGAAGACTCTGTATCCTTCCCACATAAAAGAAATTTCTCTGCCCTGCCTCTACTTTGATGTCTACGTTTTTTATCATAATTCTTCAACACCCATATATCAAATTTGTTAGCTTTTGGTATTGAAGAAACATATATAAATTGATAGTAGCAGTATTTTGTAAATGCATGTCAGCAAAAGATGGACAGTGAGTCCAACTGGAACCCCAAATCATGTTACACAAGGTGAACCTAAAATTTGACCAAACGATCAGCTCTATAGCGGACCTGCTCAAATGCAAGGCAATGCAGACAATAGTGGTGAACATTGTCAATTTATTCATCAATTGGCAGATGGAAACAAAGAATCTGTATCTTGAAAAGAAGTTATGCATTCATGTGAAACTTCATCAGTTGAAGAGCACCAGCAGAAATGCGTCACTAGGCTACACAAGGTTTTAGAGACACAATGCAAACAAAAAATTGATTTTGTTGGCACTTTCGATGTAGACAATTATGGTTAGACTATTTCGTTGTTGGCAATCTTAGTATGAGTCAAATAAAAAATCAAGAACAATTAGTGGGTATGAAACTGGATCGTCAGGCTACTAGACCGACCTCTATCAAACAAATAGTTTAACTGTTACTGCTCAATTTTACTTAGACATTTGATCGAACACTTGGTGGGTATTTTGTAAGTGAAAACACAACCCAACTTTATTTAGGCATTTGATCGAACACTTGGTGGGCATGCGAGCAAAACCATAATTCACTTTTCATCAAATATTATCGAGAGAAAGAGCAAGAAACGATACCGATGAATATTACTCATGATCCGCGCCGGCCGTTTTGATGATTTGCACAAACACATGCTAAGAACCTAACCGGCCTGCAATTCACCACTCATGACTATTAATTTTGCAAATACATCAGCAAGAGCCAGAGAGAGATGATTTACCTCATGCGGCGGATTCCGGACATCTCTTCTGGCTCATCCACCAGTTGTTGGTTATGTAGCCGAAAGACGACCCGTCCGTAGGCAGCGAAATACTGCGCTGCAAAGATCAACGTGGTGGTACCAGCAGCAAGTATCGCAGTGACATGAATGCTTCTGGGGCCCAAATCAGCCATTCGATCCAAAAATCTCATCCCCCTGATAACTGTGCGATCCCCAATTTGCAGCGTAGCAAATAGTTCGCCTTTCCCATCATCATCACCCTCGACCTCTCGTATCTGAACAACTACTCCCGTGTCGTTTACGAGATCAGTCATTCGAGCAAACAAACACGCCATTAATCAGACAGGCAGCTGCCCAAGGGCTCTGGAAGCGGTATCTACAGTCTTCTTTACAGGGTTTTAGTACTTTTAGCCATGGATCAAAATAAAAAATAAAAATAAAAATAAAAATCTTTCTAGATCCCCAGATGAAGAAAAATTCAACGCCCATCACTCCGTAGATGTCAACCGCGGCGGCGAAGACCTTTCAAACTTCTGGGCTTTCTTCAACCACTCCCCTTCTAATTTATTTAAAATAATGCTCAGTCAAAAGACCCAGTCCCGTTTCACAGTCAAAACAAACTTGATGAATATTTTCAGAAAAGATTGATCCCAACGGGATTTGAACTCCGAATATCCTACAAACTAGGAATTGTAAATCAATCCCACTACGGCAACGATTGCTGTAATGTCATGAATGTACAACGTTATATTTAACTCTCACATCAAATAAATGCATACGGATATCAAAGCAACAGCAATTGCCACAAGGCCCACAACAGTGAGAATGACAGTCCGATATCAAATTCTGGAGCTGAACTTTCCACAATGGTTACTGGGCAAATCTGGTGTGCTCTGAGCAAGTCCATGTATCCTTTGATTCGAATTCGAAACGTTTGAGCTTCTTGCTGCATGCTTTCTATGTTACTTGAGTAACGTAGCATGCATTTTTCGTCGTAGAAAAGGGCTGCTCATGAGTCACAGAATGAAAAAAGGAACAACAGAAATCTTGGCGAAAGCATTGTATTGTTTGCACCATGCACTCTTTAATATATAGGAACATTTGTCTCGACAAATGAGCCCTCGTGCTGTGACCACAATTTTGTCGTTTATTGTAATTGTTGATTTATAGTGTGTTGGTCAAAAAAATGAAGGGAACTGCTTTGTAAGTTTGTGTTTAAAAAATACAACCTGTTTGACACGTTTTCATTCCTTGATCAACCCATACGAACATGGCATTAACAAATGAAATTGCTTGTAAAGACATCATTAATTTCAAACTTCGTTTTCCCTGTTTTGCTTTTGCTTTGGACCAAATATCATGAGTTCACTACACACGCTTGGATATGATCAACCGCAGCTGGCAAACCTCAACTATTTAGCTGAGGAGCTGACCAGCGTTTTTCCTTTGGACATAAGCAGGCAAGACGGCCGTTTATAGCCTCTAAATGAGGAGGACCCCCAATTTATATAAATTTCTAAGCATCTAGGCAAATTATACTTTGTAATATGGTTCATACAACTTGTTGTAACAGGTTCCAACTCAAAAAAACTACTTCTAAGCAAATTACCTAGTTGAATAAAATCAATGCAAATTACCTAGTTGAATAAAATCAATAAATAAAAACCAATTTTCAAGTTTCTTAATTCTGCAAAAGCAACTCGCGACAAAAAAAACTTATTGGATTTACCCTTTTTTTCTCAATGATTCAATGAAGTCTGAAGTCTGAAGTCTGAATTATTTAACAAGTATGGTGATGACCATTTCCCTTTTATTAATTTTATGCCATTAACAAGAGGGGTTTGGAAAAGAAGCAAAATCATCAAGAATAAGTTAGGAAGGTTGTGAATCAATATCTTAGGAATAACTTGGGCATGGCTTACACTTACACAAGCAACATCATCATCCACAAAATTAACTTCTCTAAGAGCACTTCCAATAGTTTGCCCTTTATCATGGTAAGGGAGGGGTGGAGGGGCTAGGGCAGCTACTATTCACTTGAATAGTGGCTGCCCTTGCCATATTAAGCAATGTGTGTTTCCAGCAGTTGCCCTTTGCCATGGCAAATACTATTCATTTTATAATTTTTTTCACAACTTTTTTTACCCAAACAATTAATTTGGATAATATTTTCAGATAAGATTTTATTTTATTAGTTGTATTGGTTGGTATTTATAAATATAAAAAAAAAAGTATGAGGATTTGGTGTTAAAAGTGAAGAGTATTGGTTGATATTTATAGACAGTGGCGGACCCATAATTTTTTTAGCGAAGGTGCAATATTGACTAAGTATGCAAAATGGTTTTTCGGAATAATCATTTTCTCAAAATAATTTTTAGCGGCTTTTATTCCTTACACATCAAATAAGAAAACTTGATTTTATGGGATTTTAGTATGAAGTATATATTGACTTCATGAGCCATCATTTTTAGCCTAAATTGTATTTTCCACTAAAACCGATTTTTCATATTTTGATTTGGTAGGAATTTGATTTTCTAGTATTTTTATTTGAATCCAAATGTGGGGTACTTCCTTATTTAGATTGTAAACTTAAGTAAATGGAGTAATATAAAAATAAATTAAAGTAAAAGGACAAAGACATTTTGAAAATAAGGTGTAGAGAAAAAAAAAATCAGTAATTTTTTGGTTTTTTTTTTCATTTTTTTATTGCACAAAAATTGGCTGCCATTTGATTGCTGGAAAAAATATGATCGGAGAGCCCAGCGCACGCCACGTGGACTAAGGCACTGTAGGGCTGACCTCAGCCTTGCCCTCGGGCTAGCCCAGTCTGCTGGGTCCCACCATCTGCCTGGCTTGCTTTTGTTGCTGAAAACCACTTTTTGGCCCAAACCATCCCCCAGCCCGAGTCCAACCTTCGCTATTGGAAATGCTCTAAGGATATGCTGAAAGAAGAAAAAACACACAAACGATAAGGCTCGATGATGAATATCCTTGATAATAGTATGATTATTCCGTGATATAGAACATGGACCAACAATGCAGTCAATAAAGAGCTAAAATGACCTTTAATCCGGATTTTGTTTTATCCAACACGCAAAGCATTGAGAAGAGTGTCCTTTTTTTTGTGTGTGGAGCAGACGCTCTACAAAATAGAAGTACTTTTAAAAAGTATAAAGATAGCAAGAAAACTATCCTGATTTTGTTGTATCACAAAGCATTGAGAAGAGCATCCTTATTAAGCAATTCTCTTATTTGGTCATTTTATAAGTATTTACCCCTTTTTAATAGTTAGACCAATATATATTATTCATATTTTAATCAATTTAAAATTAAAAAGGAAAAAAGAAAATGTGGGAACACATAGTGACATATAGGTAACGAACGGAGAGATCTGATGGAAACCTAACATTGGAACCACCTTGTAACAAATTTAAAAAACCGGGGTGTGTTATAGTAAAAATAAAAAAGGTAGGGACTAATATATCTTAAGGGTGAAACCATAGGGTACTAAACTGTAATTGACATGACTTAAGGGTCTTAAAGTTATATTCTAGTAGTATAGCCGGGTGGCTATACTCTATAAATAGAATTTTAATGGTACAACCGCACGACTGTACTATTTAAATAGAATGTTTTAAAAGTTTAGCCCATACTCTATAAATAGAGTATTTTAAACGTAGAGCCGCACCAATATACCCTTTAAATAGCATAATTTTGATTTCTTATTTCGTCGAGAGAGGACTAATTCGACAAATTTCACCGAGATAGACCTATGCCGACAGAATGTCATCCGGAGCTCGCTTTTTACTTTTAAACAAATTTAATTTTAAACATATAAAATTAGTTTCTTTCCTCTTTTTTTTTTTTGGCCAACTTCTTTAGTTTAATATATGTAATTAAGTAATATTTTAGTCTTTCTTAATTACTTTAATTAATAATTATGTTTTAAATTATTATTTCTTTAGGGTATTTTTAAATATTTTACACATTTCGTAAATTACTTAATAAATAGAAATTAATTATTTTAAATTATTTTGTCGACTTTTTTTTTAATACATTTTTTATATAGAAAATTAGTTTGGGTAAATCCAAGTCTTGAATAAAAAACCCTAGCTTTCGAACTTGTTCCAAAACCTTTCCCGAGCCTCAAACCGTAATCTTAATCCAACTAAGGAGTAGATACTTTCTTTTCTTTTTCAATGTGGGACTCAAGTTCATATATTTCAATCAAACTCCAACAAGTAGTTGATATTATCGAATCACGTTGTGACTTGAATTTAAGTTTTGAAGCTAAAATCCATTCTTGGGATAATAAAATATTTGGGTACCAAAACCAAATTTCTAGGATTTGTATTGAAATATTTAATACTAATTATTCACTAAAGAAATAATAATTAAAACATAATTACTAATGAAAGTATTTAAATAAAGATAAGATATATTGTAGCTGTATAGCCCCGCGGCTATACTCTATACATAGAATTTTAAAAGTACAGCAAAATATAACCAAATACAACAATAACAGATCCGCACGATCAAGATCTGATCTTGCAGTCATAAGATCTGCTAGATATGTGATGGTGAAAGAAATTGAGAGATAAACAACACAGAGAAGAGAGGGAGAAATATGAAAGAAAAAGAGGAGAAGTCGGAGAGGAAGAAGAGAGAAGGAGAACCAATAAGAAGAAAAAAAAAATGTCTGTAAGAGAAGGAAAAGGGTCACCACAAAAAAGAGGAGAGAAAGATAATGTGGACTTGGGCTTTTTAGTTGGTGAAATGGGCCAGTGAACTTGGGATAAGGGTTTTTTTTTCGCCTGAAACTTGGGATAGGGCTTTAAGCATTGGGTATTTGGTATATTAAAAAAAATATTAAGACAACGGGTCCAGTTTAGCCCAGTTCGATTTTTTCATTACAAGAATCCTCGGACCAAATCAGTTTGGTTTGGTTTTTGATCAACTCGGTCCATTTTTTGGTCAACCTAATTTTTTCAATCCCAATTCAGCTCAGTTTTTTTGTTTGAATGCCCACCTCTACTTAGTGCCTATTTGACATTGTTTATTTGGGTTGATAAGTGATTTTTAAAAAAAATTTGGGAAGCTCAACCCGTTTGGTAAACTATGAGAAAATCACTTACTATTAAAAATTGTTATGAGAGAAAACTATAAGGGAAAGCATATAATTAGGTGCTTTCATTTTCTGATTATGCATGAATCAGTTTTGAAAGGGCATTAGGTTTAATGATAATGGGTGAATCATTTTCTCAATATGCGGGAATCAGTACCAACAACACTTTTGACAAAAAATTTACCAAAAGCTAAATTGCTTTCTCTCACAAGCTCACAGCTGATTTCTCTTACAGCAAATCTGACAGTGATTATTTTTACAGCACAGCAGTGCCAAACTGACCCTTAAAATCACATAAAGTGATTATATAGAGAAGTGATTCTCCATAGAAATAATTTTTGGTCTATCTATAATCATTCCTAAACGAGCCTTTAATCAGCTAAGGCATTTTTACTTCTCCATATAAATGATTATTGGTCTATCTATAATCATTCCTAAACGAACCTTTAATCAACTAAGGCATTTTTAGATATTTTGAATGTTTCACCATTCTTTGTCTATACACCTTTATATATAGATAAATGAAAAAAATATTAAATAAGTAAACAAGTTAATGGGTCAGATTTGTGTTTAAAATAATTTCACGTGATTACTTTAAAACGCAACACATCATCAAATATGACTTTATATGAAAATACATGCATTCATATCAAATTAAATACTTTACAATTGAAAAATCAAACCAACATTAGTATAATATATTATTGGATTGGTATCTGTTCCTCGACTTGACTTTTCTTCTTCACATAGTATTTTATTTTTATTTTATCTAATAAAGAAAAAAAGTATTCTTCCAAAAAACACTCTTGAGTCGTTTTCACTTAAAGGGGAGAAAACCAATGTTCTTCCTCCTTTTTCCCCCATTTTCAGAGATAGAAGGTTTCCCTGATTTATTTTCATTTTGTGACGATTTTCCTCCACCCATTACAGGTGGTTGCATCTCGATGTCGGATCTTCACCTGCGTTTCGGTGCCATATGGTGGTGTCATCATCCTTTTTACGGTTTCTTTATGTTTGGAATAAGTCGTAGAGACTCTTTGGGTCTTCTATATAGTTTTCATCTCTCATTTTGTGAGAGTTTTTACCTCTCCTTTTGTGAGAGTTTTCCACTTCTTTTTTGTGAAAGTTTTATTTGTATTGTTACAGTTTGCTTTTTTCAAGTGTTGTCTCTATTTGGTTGTTCTGAATTTACAATCTTATGCCAGAGTTTCTTCAATCATGCGTGATCGTTAGTGAAATTGTATTAGATTGTCTTAATTTTGATGTTGGATCACTCCATTATTATAATGACCTTTTATGGCTAGTTTGTATTGACCTTTTGTGGCTAGTGGCTTTTTTTGTTGAATTATGAATGCAATTCTAGAATTTATCAACAGACAAAAAACTAGAAGTATGTTCATTTATCAGGAATGAGTATTGGAATGATTACAATTCTTATTTCTCATTTGCTTATGGACACACGAATATTGGAACGATTCCAATTCTTGACTTCCCATACGTTTACTGACATATAAAGATAAAATTTATATATATGGGTTTCATGTAAAATCCATAATCAACTACTCAAAATCATAAATGGGATCAACTAAGGGGGAATAGTTGATCCGATTCCCATACCTTGGTTATCGTACCTAAGTAAACAAGTTAACACGACTCACATATAAATAAATGAAACCTAAATATAAACCATAAAAGCCAAACGCAATGACTAAATGTTAAATTTGACATATGGCACCATTTGTTTTTACCTCCTGTTGGCTTTCAAAGTTTTTCTAAGCATACGTCTCCCAAAATCTCATTATTTCTCCCACTTTAACTGTCACGCACAATATAATTTCAAATTACTACTTTGTAACAAAAGTACAGATGTGTAGCATAAAAATCAGTCTCATATTTGAGAATTTATGTGTTTTGAAGAAAACTCAGGTTGTATAACCATCACATCTTGATCTTAAGAAAGTATGATGGCTACAATTTTGAAAAATCATACCGAAATTCTAAACAACTATTATATGCCAATACTTAGACGTTGTCCATTATGAACTAATTCATCTATGTCTATGCGGTTAATAAGTTATATTAATTTCAACATAAAATTGGGATACCAATTTGAAATAACCCTCAAACTTCGGAGGATTATATATAGTTGATCTTGTTTTTTTCAAACATTTTATAAGCCTATAAGTTCTTTTCGTTTGGACATTTTTTGGGGGTAACATGTTTAGACATTTGTTTGTTAAATAGACTAGCTAGATATGAATTTTTATTGTTGTCACATCTCGGGATTGGCTCCGCCATAGCACGATATTGTCCGCTTTGGGCCCCCCTCTCTGCCCGCACGGTTTTGTTTCTGGGAGCTCACGAGCAACTTCCCAGTGGGTCACCCATCCTGGGATTGCTCTAGCCCCCAACTCGCTTAACTTCGAAGTTCCCATGACTCCGAAGCCAGTGAGCTCCCAAAAGGCCTCGTGCTAGATGGATGCGGGTGTGCACATATAAGGCACATCACTCCCTCTCCGTTGGTTGATGTGGGATCTTACAATTGTATTATCAAATTGTAGCTTATATTGTTTGTAACTTTTTATATTCTATATATATGTATATATAAAATAGGTTAATGGGTCAGATTTGTGTTTGAAATAATTTCACATGATATATATATTTTTTAATATAAATGATAATCTGAAACAATATAAATTAATCTAATTTACAAAGACATGAATTCAAACTTGAGTATAACTTATAAGGGTCCGGAGTCACTGTCCTGCCAATTGGCCTAACCCATGTAATTACACTTGCTTTAAAACACAACAAGTGGTCAAATCTGACTTTATATGAAAATACATGAATTCATATCAAATTAAATAATTTACAAGAGAAACAAATAATAATAATAATTTACAAGCGAACACAAAAAGATGAACTTCAGAATACTCAAATGACGAGGGTTTTTTTCATGTCAAATTAGCACAATGTATCGGCTTTTTTTTTTTTTTTTTCTTCCTTCCTTTTAAGTTTTGGCTTGGGGTATGGGGCGTTAAAGCCAAATTAACCACAAAGCAAAGTAACTTTGTAAGGGTTAATATTACATCAGCAACGAAGCACCAAGGAAAGTTTGGAGAACAGCATTGCCGCCGTGGCTTTATTTGGTACCGTCCAGCGCGTTCTCAGTCACACTAAAGAATGCATAAAGAAAGTGGTAATTAGTATAACAATATTATTTGGTATCTCACATCCTCTAATTTAACTTTTCTATAGCACCTCATTTATATTTCATCCAATAAACCAAAAATTCAACACGTCACACTTAAAAAAATAAATAAAAGATAATACACCACGCAACTATAAATAAATAAAACTTAAAAGGTAAGGACCAGACGTTAAATTTGACGTCTGGCACCATTTGTTCTTACCTCCTTTTGTTTTTCAAAGCATCTATCTCCAAAAATCTCATTCTTTCTCCCACTTTAACTGTATTATTGGTGATTTATATTTCTTTTGTAACAAAAGTTCAGATATGTAGGAGATAAAGGGTTGGTAAGCATTTAGGCCACAAACACCTACAAAGATGGCTTATAGATTTTTATTAGTTTTCGTTAACCATTTGCGATAAAAAGCCTTTCCAATAAGCAGTTCCATATTTGAGAATTTTATGTTGTCTTAAGATTTCTTAATCTTAAGAGAAAGTTTGATGGGTGTGGTAAGATAAAGTGCAAGGGTTTAAAGGGGGAAACTGTGAGATGAAAGCTAACATAGTTGTCGTAATTCGGGGGAATTGGCAAGGGCTAGTTTTCATAGGGAAAGAGGATAGATTGTGAGTTGGGAAGAGAGGTGTTTACACAAGTTTTAGGAAAAAGGGAGATGCGGAGATTGAAACAAGAGAGAAGAGAGACTGACGGCTACAACAATGCTTTGAGGTTAGATCGATAAGGTAATATTTTTTTTTTTTTTGTTCTTCCTTAATTAAAGTAAAATTTCCATGCAACATACATATTTCTCTTGGGCCAGAGAAAGACTTTTATGAAACGGTGATAATACTATTTTGTTATTTCATTCAATAACGCTATGACATATATGATAACTCTTCCACATGACATAACATTATTGACCGAGATAGCAAAACATGATATCGCCGTTGCAACTGAGTTTTCTCCTCAAGCAGGACCTAAGAGAAGCAAACTTTACTACAAATATAGGCCATCATGAATTCACCTCACGTTTGGGTATATGGTGTACCTCGAGAAGCCCTCCAGGCATTGAACTCTGTCTGATGTTACTGGTGGGGCTGTGCTCGTGGTTTTGACCTGTAACTCTTGTGTCTTACCCCAAAAAGAAAAAATAAATTTTCTTTAGGCTTACCCTAAAATAAAACTGTGAAGTGCCATGTGGTGTGGAGAAGAGAAGGTAGCAGAGAAAAGCTAAACAGAGGATCCGCATATATGAATAATACAGCTTTACATGTCAAATGAATGGATTAGTGGGAGAAGTTACCGTATGTATATATGTCTAAGGTGTAGCATCTCCGTGGCAGGGAATGGATCCGCATGCCTTCAAAATGAGGATGGTGTAGGCCAGAAGGGCTAAAGAAACCAGGTATATGAATGCGTTTCTCTGGTAAACTTGTGCCCTATCGCTCTTCAATATTCCCTGCGGCTGCGGCGGCGGCTGCGACTGCGGCTGATCATACATCCTGGTTTCGACTGAGGAGGAAGTGACCATCTTGTGGTTAAGCAAATCTTGCTTTAGAAAGGCCGAGGAGTGATGATGTTTTGTTCGCTCCCAATTTGTGACATAAGACTGAAATGGGATGGCGAAGATAACGCAAATCAGACAGGAGAGGGTGAAAGGAATCCACCAATACTCGCACGACATGTTGCTGGGATTGTGGAAAACAGACGCGAATATGGCGCCTTGGAAGAAAATATAACCCATGACCAGCAGCATCATAGCTGTTTCCAGATCCGTCACTGTTTTGCCTAGTTTTTCGATCCTCTCTTTCAGCTTATTCGATTCACTCTCTTGTTCTTTTGATTGAAAATCCATTTTCGGTTTTCTGAAGCTTTGGTGTTGATGAAATCTGGCCTTCCTGCAGATGAGATACCAGTAATATAACTAAGCGGTGGTGGTTGGGTTTCTCGAAGGAAAAAGGCCTACTGCATTTCGTCCAAAGTGATTGAATAATTTTTAATTTTAATGGATGTAGAATTTAAAACTTGTTTCCTTTTTTTAATACCACTAGCTTTCAATCTTCTTAAATATCTTTCAAACGTGCTATTATTTAATGGCGACAGCGTGAGCTGTACTACTAGAACCCCACAAATCACCGCCCGTTAGGTCAACTCTTAGCGGCCCACGTCGAGCTTTTTGTCGGGTAACAAGTGTTTGAACCCGCCTCGGCCATTTCATTTGTTTCCGTTGAAAATATGACAAACAAAAGGCCATTTCAGATGATGACGAAGAATAAACCAAAGGCCATTTCAGGGCACGTCCGGTAACGCATCTCAACCCTAAACAAACATCCCCTCATTGTCGTAACTTCCCTTCTTCTTTTTCACTGTGTGCAAAACTGACCACTAATTACCACCAACGCCTATCATCCTTATACTACCATCAGCTTCACACACACAAACAAACTCTATCTCTCTCTCGCCGCCGCCGTGGTACCAAGCCTCTCTCTGATCTCAGATTTCTACCTCTCTCAAACTCTCTCTAAGTCTCCCGGGGAAAGTCAAATTGTGGCGGTGGCAGTGGTGGCTGAGAGTTTGATGGTGGAGGCTGTTTCAGGTTTGCAGGTGGTGGTGGTGGGTTTGATTATGGCGTGGGGTTTTGATGGTGGAGGCTGTGTCATGTTTGACGGTGGTGATGGGTTTTACAGGGAGCAGCTACTTTTCTTGGTAAAGTGGCGGGCCATAAAACCAAATCTCTATCAAACTTTGGACTCTGCCGAATTATTTTAAGGATTTTCTGGATCAGGATTCAGGATGGCCTTCTTTGACACGACAAATGGCGTGCAAAATGGAACTTTAATATAATGTGTTAATTTTTTATTGAAAGAAATATTATAATAAGGTGAAGGAAATATGATTGACGTTGGATAATTTCAAACTTCGCATGTGAACATTGTCAAGTTCTCAATTTTAAATATATACTATGCTTTAGTTAAAATTGTACCCAACAAATAATTAATTAATTAAAATTGCACGTCTTTTTCTTCAGAAACTAAACAGTTTAATTTATTACTCATTGTCAAGTTCTCAATTTTAAATATATACTATGCTTTAGTTAAAATTGTACCCAACAAATAGTTAATTAATTAAAATTGCACGTCTTTTTCTTCAGAAACTAAACAGTTTAATTTATTACTAGTATTTTCATACGCGCTTTCGTACTTGTAAGAGGTTTTTTTAAAAAAAATTTAAAATTTATTTTAGAATTAAAAAGATAATGGGTAGTTGTGTTCCATAAAATATGATCAATTATCTGATTTTTCTATTAATTTTAATTTTTTAATATGAAAAAGTGTGAATTTACCATGTTATCATTATTTAATTAATAATTTCAATTCTTAAACCAAGGGTATTTTATGGTATTTTGAATGTTTCACCATTCTCTGCCTTTTGCTTTATATATCTATATATATAAAGCAAAAGGCAGAGAATGGTGAAACATTCAAAATACCAAAAAATGCCCTTGGTTAATGCAAACATTACAAATTAAAATTATTAATTAAATGAGGATAATATGGTAAATTCAAAATTTTTCGTATTAAAAAATTTAAAAAAAAAGAAAATTCAGATAATGGATCCTATTTTTATGGAACACAACTATCCATTATCTTTTTTAATTCTAAAATAAATTTAATTTTTTTTTTAAAAAGCCTCTTGCAGGCGCGGAAGCGCGTGCAGAGAGGCTAGTATAGATTAAGAATATACAAATTTTGTATCACCCAACTTAATTTTTTATTTTCAAATTGTATATTATGTTTTTAAAGTTCAATATTTTAAAATGTGAAGTGAATTGTCTGATTTATCCCTATTATTTTCAACAACAACAAAATCAACAAAACGGTAAGTAAGAACAAAAGTGATGCATAAATAAAAGTAGAAACATGAAAATTTAAAAACTAAATTATATTACTAAAACAAAACTCATGTAAACCTTACTATAATTTGGAAATATTTTGCTCACTATTTTAACCCAAGGTGTATCTTTATCATCTTTCTCAACACTTGATATGAATTCATAAAATAGTTATGATCATGAACACGTGTCAAGTGTTGAGAAGGGTAGTGATGATAGCGATGATGCATCTTAGGTTAAAGTGGTGAGCAAAAATAATCATCTATATTTTAACCCTTATGTTATATATATCTTTCTTTGTTAAAAGTGAAAGTTAAATTTCAAAGAGACGGGTCAGTGGCCCACTACTAGCAACACCGATATTGTTAATAACTTAACCACCTACAAAGTCCAATAGGTATGGAATTTTATCACAAAAGGTCTCGGTGCTATTAGAAGTTGAACCATTCATTATAAATTTGTATTTTATTTAGTCAAATTTTCAACGTGATATCATACTTATATTCTTTACCAAGTACAAGTAAACTTAGTAAACAAACTCTTTTGTAGTTTTTCGTAAATACATGACATTTCAAAAAAAATAAAGAAAAATTAGAAATTAAATGTGTATTTTTTTCTTCTTAATAATAAAAAAATGATTTCAAATGGAATTAAAAGCCATAGAATACCCATAATTACAAGAAATGGTGGTTGGCCCAGGTGGTGGCGTAGACGTGGGCCTTCTACCAGATACGCCATGGAATCTCAAACAGCTGTAGGTGATTTATATAGAAAAAAAACTTGTCCAAGCTGTATGTATAAAGAAAATATTAAGTAACTGTGGGTTTAGTTAAGCATTTATTTATAAATAGATTATTTTGTAATTAAAAAAGACTGTTAAATATATGGTTATTCTTTACGCAATGTCAAATTTGATATTTTTCTTTTGTTGTTCTACCTACTAGTTTTTTTAAGTTGGACACAATACCATGCCTGCAATTTTTTATTTGTTTCATTAAATATGAACAAGAGGAGCATTTTTTATTAATTATAAAATTATAAATTTGTCTTCTCTACCTCAGAGACGGAGACAATAATTTAGATATCCCTAGGAATCCTATAAAACTATGGCCTTTTTTTTTCTTCGGGTCCAAAAGTATTTTTCTGTATTCAAGAACTTCAAGTTAATAGAATCAGTACATGTATCGATGGATACAAAAAGGCTTAGGCCATTGCACTCCAAAGTATAACAATAATATTCACTTGAATGAAAAACAAAGAGAGGGGGCGGGGCATGTACCACCGTCGCCATTGGGCTATCTCATTAGGGTAACGAGAGACATAGACACAAATTGATTGTATGCAAGAATATCTGCAGAATACGAACGTTTATAACAAACAAAAAGAAAACTTTTATTATGACGTGTATTTTGATGGTCAAAATCTTCTAAAATGCAGGGAAGGAGAAAAGGTAGATTAATTTAAATAATGCAGATGATGAAGAACAAGACTCGTATACGTAGTCATTCTGGTACATAATGATAGGTATAAAATTCACTAGCAATTTCCAATTTCACAAATGTGCGGAAGGAAAAATTAAAACCATACAAAGCATTAATTATAAGCTTTATTTTGATCCCAAACAAACAATCGACGAAAAGCTGAAAGGAAACACTAGCTAGCATCCAGTACTGCATATATATATCTATCATTCAGCTTTGTTTGTGCTTACATTTAGTCCCTGGTTTGCGAAGAGTTTTCATGCAAACCAAAACCACGACGACGAAAACGCCCAGAAAACAAGCCATGCAAATGACGAAGCAGAATATACGTACATGCCTTCTCAAACTATCAACACGTTTTCCAACGGTAACCTTTTGAGGGTTTCCTGTCTTGAGAATGGCTAATTCGTTATTGTCCGTATCGCACCGAATCGAGATATCGTCTCGCTGGGTGATGATTTTTATATATTCCTCTCCAATTAAATACAATGCAAACAAATTAGGAAGGGTTGCTAATGCAGAAACGCTGATGAGCAGGCTACGGTCTAAACATCTGAACACTGAGTCACCACTTGCAATTGCCGTCAGAATAACTCCTTGAAACACCAAGTAGAAGTTTCCAAGTTCGAAGCCTTTTGATTGAAGATAACTCAGACGACTATCATGTTCCTTAAGTAAAATATTTCTCTCTTTTATTTTATTCTCTAGGGCTTCCATTTGTTGTTGTTCACGTTCAGGAGTGGTAGCCAGCAAAAATGTTTGTGTGTAATCAATCACAGCCGAGAAAGCCCGCAAAATTGTTTGTGCATTGTAACAGCAGAGAGAGAGAGAGAGAGAGAGAGAGAGCCAATACTAAGCGATAGTGATCTTCTGATATACACAACTTTATATATATAGCAGTTTTTCTATGTTCAGGATGTCTTAAATATATGTATTAGTTTGCATTGTTGTGCTATGAAAATAATTGCTGCTAGATTTGCAATGAGAGAAATCAGCTGTGAGAGAAAGTAATTTGGCATTTGATAAACTTTTTGTTAAAAGTGTTGTTGATACTGATTCCCGCATAATTAGAAAATGATTGCGGCATAATCATTAAACCCAACGCCCCTTCAAAATTGTTCTTGCATAATCAGAAAATGAAAGCACCTCATTAGCTCTCACAACAATTTTTAACAATAAGTGATTTTCTCATAGTTTACCAAACGGGTTGAGCTTCCCAAAATTTTTCACTTATCATCCTAAATAAGCAATGCCAAACGGGCACTAAATGTACACATCTTTTTTTAAAGGTTATCCAACAATGCATATTTCAACAATTGGAATCTTTTATACCTTTTTATCCTGCTTTTTTAAGGGTCATCCCTTCTAAAAAAATCCAAATTATAAATTGTTTAGTTATTTAAAATATTTTTTTAAAAAAAAAAACACACAATTTGTTAGATAAAACGGAAAAGATCATTTAAGCTTCTCACATTCACCAAGTTGATGAAGTTTTCTTGTCTATTCAGAAAAATTGAAATACTTACTATATGTCGTTTTGTTTATATATATATATATATATATATATATATATATAAAGAGTAAGCAAAGGAAAAAACTTTAGCTTCTTACATATAAGGATGTTCCTCCTTACAGATAAATCACAGTCATAAATGTGAGGACTTAAAATTGAACCATTCAAGTAGCATAAATTTTAATCTAGTCATATATTAAATTGTTTATGATATGAACCATTCAATTTTAAGTCCTCAATGCATAAATTTTTTTTTAAATTTTTATAAAGGTAACTGGTTTGACCATTTTATTATCATTGCTATTATTTTCATTATTTATCAAAAATATTGTGCTTTTCTATTTATTTAATCCCAATTAGATGGCATACCAAATGTTTTTCGATTTGCCTTTTTTTGCATAAAGAAAATATCTGAATGACAATATAAAAATATGAATAGTTGAATTCATAAGATCGATCACATCATGGATTTGGATACAAACGAGTGATTGATTACTATAAAGTAACATTGATCAGCAACAAAAATTTATCATTAGATTATAATGAATACCCAACAGACAATAATTTTGGATTAGGTGGATGTTTTTTTATTTGTTTGTTAGAAGGAGCCTCCTCAACTTTGTCTAAATTTTAGTTTGAAGGGTCTCTGAAAACCATGCTCCCTAACAGACAATAATTTTCTTGGTATGTCTGTAACACTAGGTTAGTTTAAATTTGTGTAATTTCGTCCTATGCTAAGCGCGTAGGCCGTCTTCCAGAAGGTTGAGCCACGAATGTCAAGCAGCTGTAGGTGATTTCTATGAACGAAAGCTTGTTCTTATGTGTAACGTGTGAAGGAAATATTAAGTTTATATATTTGTAGGTACTTCGAAAGTTTTTAAGCAACAATATTTTTAATAGAATAGTTTTTAATTAAGAAAGACTTATTTTTTGGTCGAAATTTAGAAAGACTTATCTTCCTTTTCATTACGCAAGATTTTTTTTTTTTACTAATTGTTTTCAGCTTCTTGTTGTTTATTTTAAACAAAAACTTGTTAACAGGATTTTAAGGTCATAAAATATGAGACAGCATTTCTGGGTGGAAATGTCGCGGCACATTCTTCTCTTCCCTGGATTTTCCATGTGTTGGCTTCAGAAAGTCATCACTGCAAGCTAGCACTAAAAAAATGGATGATGCGCGCAACATTGGAACCATTACATGCAAAAACGACGTTCTTTATTATATTACATTTCCAATAAGCTGGCATTATTGCTTGCTTTCCACGGTCATGGTCTTTTTATAATGTCTTTAAAGTTTAATCCAAACTAGTCATTGCGCTACTTTTGGTCAAAAGACTAACCCAAAACTAATAATATTATGTTTTCAAATAAATTATATGGACTACAGCTCTTGAGATTTATCATATTTACATATAAACCCCCTGAAGCTATATATGTTTACCCCCTGAAGCTATATATGTTTTCACATTTTTTTTGGGGTTTTATAAACTACAAGAGATCCCGTGATATCTTAACATGCTTTCACATAATCCGTTACTTTTTTATTTTTTCGGTTGCCACATTTACACACACGGTGTAATTGAGAGGGGCTATTCTTACGCGCACACACACGGTGCAATGAAAAACCAAAATTAAACTCGCATACCACCAGCATCCACGACAACAACTCTACCACTGAGCTAAGACCACTTTTGCCACAATCTCCACTTCTATACTGAGATCAGTCTCTCTGCAACTTGGAAGGGTAGATAATACAGGCCCCTCATTTTAGGGGCTCCTTGGTATCATTGGACCAAAAGGGAGAAGGGCATACCCTAGAAGAACGGATAAGACAAAAGCTTAGGCCCAAGCCAATATAAACCAAATAGCCCAACTTAACTAGCAATACTAAATCCAAATAGGACAAAATACAAGCTAGCAACGAACGAGGAACATAAAGAAACACACGTTTCACAACAGCGAAAATCTCAAAACAGAACAACGAATCCATCTAAAGCATTGGTGAAAATTAAAAAAATTCGAAATTTCATCCAACAACCACAGAAGATTAGTGAAGAAGCACCATACCATTGCACACACGCAAGAACATTATAAAGGAGCAGAAGAACCCGTAAAAAGAAGATAGTTTTCTTCAACACGATGAAAACACCATCACTATTTCTGTCACCACTACTATCTTTATTCTATCACATGTTTAGCACATAATACTTCCCATTATGTATATTTTAATATTTATCCACACGTCTCTGTATATTTTACCAAACGATTTAACATTTTTTGATACTCAAAACACTTTAAAAATATTATTTATCAAACATGTTATTTTAAAAAGAAAATTAGCAATAAAAGCGATTTTGATAGTGTTTAGTAGAAAAATTATAAAGTGTTCATGGGTCATAAAATTTTAGATTAGTACCTAGAAAGAGCTTATTCAAAAATCACTTTCACGTACTTTTCCAAAAGAACGCTTTGATTTGCCATTAAAATTTTGATACTCTTTTAATGTTACTTTTAAAAAAATGCTTATTAGCGAAAGTGCTTCTTAACAAAATAATTCCCAAACGAGCCTTTCATAAGTTTTATAATTCTAATTCTAATTCTAATTCTAATTCTAATTCTAATTTAATCAGAAATTGTGTTGCAACGCAGCGTTCCGTCTCGGACAGAGAGACCTAACATTGGAGAGAGGGGGAGAGTCGAAAAGTCGGTCTTCAAATTAACCCTAGAAATGTAACCTTAACCACGATCTCTGGTAAAAAAAGATTTAGGCGGGAAAACCCTCGAAACAACATTTCACCCCAACTTTAATTGCCCACAACTCTCCCTCCCTTTTCATTGAATTTCATCATCCGCTTCGTTTCTTCTCCGTCTCTCTCTAAGCATATCTTTGTCCGTGCGGTATGGCTGGGGGTCGCCGGAGGCGGGAGGCGAACGACGTCGTCAAAGAAGAAAAGAGGTCAGCGAAGGAAGACGTGGAAGTGATGGTTTTGGAGGAAGAAGAGGAAAAAGAGGAAGATTCTCTAAAGGCTCAGGTCGCGAAGCTTCGTCAGCGATGGGAACTGGCCTCCGTCCTCGACTTCTTGTTCGTAAGATCCTATTTTGTTGGTTTCACAGAGAGAGGTCGCATTTTTTGTTCTGCATTTGTTTTCGTTTTGTAATGTTGGTGTTGTTTTGGTAGGTTTTTGAGCCAGTGGTTGGGAAGGCTTCGAAAATATCAGCTGAAGAGATCGAGATGGGTTTGATAAACCCAGGCGGTGCACTTGCTCAGCTTCACATTGCCCTGTTGAAGGTTAAAAATTTCTTTGATCATATATATTAGTTTGTTTGATTTTACTATATGCTTCTTAAGTTGTTTACAACTTTATATGAAACACCATGGCCTCTGGAGCGATTAGAATGTGTGAGCAAAGGCTTATAGTTGTTGGTGCATTAATGTGTTTTACATTTTGCTATTACTCATTGACATTGAATGGGCATCTGTTTTGGTGTTTGGTGTTTGGTGTTTTCATTTAACGAGATATGTGATTGTTGCTAATATATGGAATATTGTTAGATGATGACAAGGGTGAGAAATGGTGTCTAATGGTTTCTTTTGCTTTGTTTATTTTTGGGGGATTAGGCAGAATTGTGCCTTAATGGATTTTCTTAAGTCATGGATTTGTAGAATGTAATACATATGGTAAATATAAGAATTTAATTATTTAAGTGATATATTACTATATATGTTCAGTCTAGTAATGCTGTTTTGCCTAAGCTTAACTTAAGAATCTAACAGTTGAACTGTGTCATATTCTTTACCCAAGTTTAAATATCTTAGCTGATTCTTTCTCTGTTTAGACTATGTTAGATGATTGACTGAATAATAGGTTTTGGGGAAGACAAAAATGAAGTCAGTTTTATTACTGATTACGGAGAGTTTTTGGACTAAGAAACAAACAGGATAGTCTTGGTAGGATTACATCGATTTCAAAAATCATAAAGAAAACAATTTGATTTGTTTAAAGCTGGGTCTGAAATCCCTACCTATACAAAATATTCGTCTTTTCTTGTTTTCTTTCCTTTTCCACATATGATCATCTTCATCTCATTCTAACCTGTGTTCTTTCCAGGGAATACCACCTGCAAGTAAAGCATTGGATGGCTCTGATGCATGGGTGACTGTGCTTTGTAAGAAACTTGCAACATGGTGGCCATGGGTGAGTTGTTTTAGAATCTAGGAGTTTGACTCCTTTTGCCCCCTTTCTTTATATAGCCTGTGTATAACCTGCAGCAATATATTTTCTCTTTACTGCAGGTTGCTAAGGGGGAGATTCCGCTAGTGGCAGCTAAAGGGTATTGACAATGTGTTAGTTTGACTGTATTTAATCTGATTTAGTTTTTATAAAAAAAATCAACTATAATTTTTGCCATTTGTGCTGTTTTTGCAGAGAAGAGATATCTCGTTACAAGGAACTCGATCCAACAAAACGCTTACTACTCTTAAAAGCACTTTGTGAACTCAGAGCTGATGTACTAAGTCCTACCAATTTTTCCTGTATTTGTTTCTATATGTCTAGGTGGTTTACATGCTTTTTAACCATTGGATCACCTAACTTTATGTTACAATTGCATTATACCTGAACATGTGATTATATGTTGGAAGTATATATGGGAGTTTGATATAAGTAAATTTTTTTGTTGTTGTTGAAAGATGGTGTGATATAAATAACTCTTTTTTTTTTTTTTTTGTTTTGGTTCCCAGCAAGATGATGCATTAGCTTATATTAATGATGCTCTGAAACAAGGAACTGAAGTTTCTTTCTTTCGCAAAAATAAGATAGGAGGAGATGGAAATGGAACTTCTTATTGGTAATATTTTGATATGTTATTAATTTTATGCCTTTGATAGCACAATCAGTTGTAATACCAGTTACTGCATTCATTTCAGGTACGAGGGAACTACGATTACTGGTCATAGATTATACAAGGAAGTAACTGCCCTTGAGTCAAAGGCAAAGGGCAGGGGAAAAGGATGTTTAAACCTAGCAAATATTAGTCTCCAGTGGGAAACACTGGCAACCAATCTTGAGGAATTTCGTAAAGTTGTAGTAAGTCAAAGTTTTTGTTTATCACAAGACTAAAATCAGTATTCAATTGTTGGTAGGCTTCTTGTTCACCGGGGTTTTGTACTTTGTTTTATGAGTATTATTACTAAAATTTGTTTCTCATAAAAGAAATTATCCCTTCCCTGTCATGGTAGGATGAACTCTCATCAAGCAAAGTTGTAGCAGATGTTTCTGTTGCTAAGATTATTGAAACCAATGCTATTCCTGTTCTTGAGAAACTTCAGAAGGTAAACTTTTGCAGTGGCTGTTAATTTTGAAATTGTGGGTACCGTCTTTAGCAGTGAACCTTATGCAACAGCTTAGGCTTGTGTTGTTTATACTAAAACTGTTGTATTCTACAGAAGAAAGAAAGGGCACTAAAGCAGAAAGAAAGGCAGGAGAGGCATCTGAATACTTTGAGAAATTCTTGTGGTGCTGGAACTACTCGTTCCTGTCGCAACCGTAGGCCTGTCAGCTACACATTTGGTATGATGAAAATTTTGTTTGGCTACCTCCTTCCCAACATGTGACATTGCTCCAATAATTTTGATTGCATCAAACACTGGCCCTAACTCTAGCTGATTGTTTATAAATGATGTCTGGGAAATTAGAGTAGTTTCAGGGTAAGCTTTGAACTTGAGAACAGATATTTTATTTCTTTATCCGTTATAATCAATGATTGTTAATTTATTGTGTATGTATCCTGTTATCACTCTGTACTTCCTTATCTACTTATTTTTTATCCTTACATTCTAAGAGATTTTGTTTTGGATAATGTGCAGATGAGTACGATCGGGCTATTCATGAGGCTATTAAAGTAACAAAGTAAGACTTCTGTAATAGTTTTGGATATTTTGCATAGTCCCCATTTTTTGTGACCCTCCTTGCATATTGCATGGTTTCAAGTACATTTTGTATTCTTGGAAAATGATTTTCATCGGCATATGAAGGTTACTACTGAAAGGATGTTATTGTTCTGGATGTATGCAACATTTTTTTCACAATTTTCTTTCATGTCTGTTCGTTACTCTAAAACTTGTTCTTGATTCTTTATGTGGCCTCTTTGTGGCCAAGTCTGCTAGTTTGTTTCCACATTATATTACTTTTCTCACCAATTGTAAATCTTACTTGGGGTCCAGCGGGAAGAGAACTGCCGACGAGAAAAGGCAAGAGGGTAAGCGTAGAAGAAGAAATGGCACTGACACTAATGGTGCCCCGCAGAGAGACACAAACTCAGAAGACAATTCAGGTAAAAAAGGTGATTCCAATGACAGTGACGCCAATGATTCTGGTAATAAGGATGACTCTGCGGGCAGTGACACCTCGAGCGACAGGATTGAAGAAGTTGCTAGTGATGACGATGATAACAATTGGGATGATGGTGGAACAAAGGATGAAGATAAGGGTGACCATAGTGACTCAGGCAAATCTGAGACAGACAAGAACCATGCTCAAACTGATAGTATTGCCCTAAAGCCTATGGGTGTGCGCTGGAGTAAAAGACTAGCTGGAGACACTAGCCATCCAGTTCTGGAAAACAGAAACTTGGGCACCAAGAATAGGTCGAGACAAAGACCCATCTGTAACTCTGCTCTTGATTCTGTTGTAAGACAAGACTCTGATGACGAGAACTCATCAGAACATGCAAACAGTGAGATAGCAGGGCACGACGAATTGCCAGTTACTGATCCAGAAGAGGTCAGTGAAAGCTGAAAGCATTCTAAAGCAGAACCACTCAGGACATTATACAGTGTAAGTTGATTTTCCTCAAACTTTGTATTCAGGAGGAAACTTTTGGAACAATCGTTTGTAAATGCAATAGGACTTCTTTTTGTTTCCCATGGCATCCATCATGTCTCAGTTTCAGAAATTGATCTGTTCATGCCGCGTAGTCCCTGCTAAATCCCTTTTGTTTGTATTTACTGGGACACCATTGTTAATTTATGCCAGATGATTTATACTAATTCATCTGCTAATTTCTGGGGATGTGAAGCTTGATTATTTATGCATCATTTAATGTCACTTAAAATGTTCTTCATGACATCAAGTTATGCAGATATTGAAATTGGGTAACAGTAGAAACTCACCAAAGCATAAATTTATAGTAAAATTTTAGAGCAGCTGATAATTATTGCAAATTATGGGATGACAAGGAGCTCTCAATATTCTCTCTCAAATTCATAAACAATTACACTCTTAATCAAAGCAATTAGCATTTAACTATCCACTAATCATGGTCCCAGCTCCTTCATCAGTCAAAATCTCAAGCAACAAAGAATGGGGCACTCTCCCATCAACAATGCTAGCAGTCTTCACCCCCTGAGCCAAAGACCTTACACAGCAATTCACTTTTGGTATCATACCCCCACCAATTGTCCCCTCCTCCACCATCTTCTTCACTCCCTTGATGTCAATCTCCTTCACCAAGCTAAACGTGTCGTTTCGATCGCTCAAGATCCCCGCCACGTCCGTCAGCAGAATCAGCTTCTCCGCCCCCAGCGCCGCCGCCAGCTCCCCCGCCACCGTGTCCGCATTGATGTTGTACTGCTGCCCCGTCTCGTCCGCCGCCACCGACGCGATCACGGGGATGTGGCCGTCGTTCACGATCGACCACAGCACAGTGGGGTCCACCCGAGCAACCTCCCCGACGAACCCGAGCTTAGCCGCGTTCGGGGCGGGTCGGGCGGTGACGAGGCGCCCGTCGAAGCCGCAGAGCCCGATGGCCTTGACTCCGGCGCGGTCGATGAGCGAGACTAGGTTTTTGTTGACCTTTCCGGCGAGGACCATGGAGACGATCTCCATTGTGGCGGCGTCGGTGACTCGGAGGCCGTCGTGGAAGCTGACCTCGATGTTGAGGCGCTTGAGCCAGTGGTTGATCTCGGGCCCACCGCCGTGGACAAGGACGGGCCTGAGGCCGACGCATGAGAGGAGGACGAGGTCGTTGACCACGGAGGCCTGGAGGGACTCTGATTTCATGGCGGCGCCGCCATACTTGACTACGATGGTCTTGCCTCGGAATTTTTGGATAAAGGGGAGAGACTCGGAGAGGATGTCGACTCGGAGCTGACCCGGAGTGGTTGGGGCTTGTGAGTCAGAGAGCGAGTTGCGGATTGAGAGAGAGAATGGGGGTTTGGGACGACGGAGGGTGAGTTTGGGCGGGAGATTGAGGGGCGGAGACGGGTTTATTAGGGTTTTAGCTGCCAACATTTTTGAGTGAGGCAGTAGAAGCAAGCAGCAGGGAAAGGGTTTGGGGAGGGAGAGTGAGAGTGAGCTTTTCAGAGACTGAAAAAGCAGGGAGGAAGGAGAAGGAGAAAACGAAAACCCACGATTTTATTCTAGTTTTTTTAATCAAGGGTTTAAGTTGAAGGTAGCAATCGAATCAAATCACGAGCGAAAGCAGCATCTTTGCCTCCTCAAAATTGTTCCAGGTAGCAATCGAATCAGATTCTGTGATGGTAAAGAATTTCACAGGGAGATTTTCTTACCTGTTTACCTCTCTCACGGGTTAGGCTGTAAATAAACTTTCCTAATCTTTGAAAAAAAAAATAAAAACACTTTCTTAAGAGATGAGAATGTAGGATGTTAATTCCCATGTTTGATAAATTAAAGCACTAGTAGAGTATTATGAATGAAAAGTTGTTTAATTTTTTAATAATAATTTTTATTTTTTTATTATTAAAAGTTATTATTATAAAGAGTTTTTTAAGGGTCAAAAGTGATATTTAAAAATAATAACATGGACAAAGGACTCACTAGTGTAGTGGTTTGGAGTATTTACTCTTTCAGGCAAGGTCCTGGGTTCAGGTCCTAGCATTAATGTTGTGTTGTGTGTGGTTTGGACAGTGACTCGAGAGTTGTTCAATATCACTGCCCGACACCATTCCCAAACTCGACCCAAAAATATGTATATGTTTATGTTTAAATAAACAAATATATAATTATAATATTTTTGTTAATCCTAAGTTAACATCCCTCTCCTAATTTTTCCTAATTTTTTTTGGAATTTCATATTGATGTGATTTCGAATAGTTGAGTTGAACTTTATAGTATGTGGACGCGTTGAATGATAATTTAATATGAAACATAATGTTAAAATATATTATAAATATTTTTTATGCAAAAAAAATCAGGAATTCGGGGCAAGTATGGGGAATAGTCCCCCGACGAGAACGGGGATTGGGATTTCCCGAAACCTATTAAATGGGGATGGATTCGGGGACGAGGATGGGGATAAAGAGTGAAAACGAGGATGATATTGTCATACTCGGCCCTTACCCGACCCGTTGCCACCCTTAGGCTAGATTCCTCTATAGCCTAAATTGTACTGGTATTGTTACCCCAAAAAAATAAAATAAAAATTGTACTCGTTTATATATCATCCTACAATACAAAACGCACACAACATTTCCAAATATTTTAGCAGTTTTGTTTGTCCAGACATTTCAGTCCACCACTCTATTCTGAACGCGACCCGACCCGACAATGTCCACACCCGAATCGCAACCCCCTTCCGAGGACGCAGCCTCGGTCAGCAAAAAGGCCGCCAAGAAGGAAGCCGCCAAGCAAGAGAAGCTTCGCCGCCGCCAAGAGCAAGAAGCCCTAGCCGCCGCCACTCGCTCTCTCGCCGTCGATGACGAGCAGGACCCGCTGGCCGCCAACTATGGAGACGTCCCGCTCAACGAGATACAATCGAAGACGGTGGAGGACGTCAGCCGATGGACCGAGGTCGGCGCTCTGACGAACACATCGGAGAACCGCTCGGTGCTGATTCGAGGCCGAGCGCAGACGATCCGAGCCGTGGGGAAGAACATGGCGTTTGTGGTCGTCAGAGAGAGAGGCTTCACCGTGCAGTGTGTTGCCACGGTCCAGCCTGATACCGTGAGCCGCCAGATGGTGAAGTACGTTGCCGGTTTGAGCCGCGAATCGATTATTGATATTGAAGGAGTTGTTTCTGTTCCTAGTGTTGAGATAAAAGGCACCACACAGCAGGTAATTTTTTATTTCAATTTTTTTTATTTTATGAATTCACTGCTTAGTTAATGCGTGATATAATTGAAATGTTGATTTTAATTAGGTGGAGGTTCAAGTGAGGAAATTGTACTGTGTGAGTAAAGCTGCTGTGCTACCTATTAATATTGAGGATGCTGCTCGAAGCGATGCTGAAATCGAAAAAGCTTTGCAGGTACAATGATTATTTAAGAGAGTAAGATGAGAGGTTTTTTTTTGTTTTTGTTAATTGGATTCTTGAAATTTTGTCAAGGATTTGGATTATTATTATTATTATTTTTTTTTTTTTGTATGTAAATTTATTGGATCGTTTGGTGGGTTTTAGGCTGGAGAAAAGCTTGTTCGTGTTAATCAGGATACACGCTTGAACAATAGAGTTCTTGACTTGCGAACACCAGCGAATCAGGGGATCTTCAGGATCCAGAGCCAAGTTGGAACTGTAAGTTTTGTTTGTAGCATTTGCAGATATATGCTTTGTGTTTGTTTCTCTTTGTAAATTTGTAGAAAATTTGTTGTTAGTTTAGTTCTGTATGTAATTGGTTGTGTTATTGTGTAGATCTTTAGGCAGTTTCTGTTATCTGAAGGCTTTTTTGAAATCCACACGCCAAAACTGATTGCTGGTTCAAGCGAAGGTGGTGCTGCTGTGTTTAGACTCGACTACAAGGGTCAACCTGCCTGCCTTGCCCAATCACCTCAGCTTCACAAGCAGATGGCTATCTGTGGTGACTTTGGCCGTGTTTTTGAGATTGGTGGTGTTTATAGAGCTGAGGATTCCTATACCCATAGGCATTTGTGTGAGTTTATTGGTCTTGATCTTGAAATGGAGATCAAGAGTCACTATTCTGAGGTAAAGTTTGAATTTCTAAGGTTTTCTCTTAGCACCCAATATTATCATGGATGTGAATTTCTGAGTAGTTATATGCTTGTTCGTGCAGGTGATGGATATTGTTGGCCGTTTATTTGTTACAATATTCGACACTTTGAACAAGACTTGTGAGAAGGAGCTTGAAGCTGTAGGGAGGCAATATCCCTTCGAACCATTGAAGGTCATGATTCTTATTTGTTTTTTTATTGACATTATAATTGTAATGTGATATGTTTGGTGTGCTGCATGATCTTTTCCTAATAAACTCATTTATATTCCTGTCAGTTATAGAATAAACTGTTACCAAATATTTCAGGCCTGTGCACATAAATTTTTTGGATTCTGATTGTTGACATGTCATAAATTTGCAGTACTTGCCAGAGACTCTACGCCTTACATTTGAAGAAGGTATTCAAATGCTCAAGGTGAATACTATGCTAATTTTATTTATTTACTTATTTTCATTGGTTCATGTTTTGCACTGAATAAAATAGAGAAATTAAATGAATGATTGTAGATTTTGATAGGGCTGTATCACAGTTCACAAGTCACATAGTTCTTGAGGAAGCATGACTTTTAAGAAATCTTGAAGCTGAAGAGGGGATAGAATACTATCATACTAGTTTGATCTTTCATGCAGTGGTTATGATTAGGAGAGCTTCAGATGGAGTGGCAAGCTCCATGTAGGCAATTGCTGGTAATTCAGAAACTTGTGTTCATAAGCCGTAGAAAACAACCCAACAAATTAGGTAGTCTGGAGTTATCTTGCAGAGTGGGCAACAAATGAAAACAATGGATGCACAAATGCATGGATCCGTGTGCAGGCCATTGAGGGAGAGGAGTGCCTTGGAATTTATAACTTGTGCATAAATGAGCTGAATATTTCTTTGTTTTATTTATTTCGACTAGACTTTTATGTATATGATTTTTTTGCATGCATGGAAGGCTAAAACATGCACGACCTGCTTTCAATTGCAGAGTTTTCTTTCTTTTTATTGTAAGTTTGACCTCCTTGTACAGGATGCTGGCGTTGAAGTGGATCCTATGGGGGACCTAAACACTGAGGCTGAGAGAAAACTGGGGCAACTGGTTCTGGAGAAGTAATTTTTAATTTTCTTGTTCTATATCTTCGTAGTATATATTTTAGTTTGCGCTCGTTTAATATAGATTCTGTTGTTATTATAAATGTTTGACCTGGATTTTACTTGATCATAGGTACGGCACTGAGTTCTACATACTCCACCGCTATCCTTTGGCTGTGAGGCCATTCTATACGATGCCTTGCCACGATAATCTTGCCTACAGTAATTCATTTGATGTTTTTATTCGAGGTAAATCATCAATGGCTGGATCAGCATTGTTGTTTTGGTTTTAAATATCAACGAAAATCTAATTATCTATTTCCCATCCCTCAGGTGAGGAGATAATTTCTGGTGCCCAACGTGTGCACGTGCCAGAATTACTGGCTGAACGTGCACAAGCATGTGGGATTGAACTGAAGACAATTTCAACATATATCGATGCTTTCAGGTATTCTTATTTTTTCTTCCCTTGTTATTATTGATATCATTTTTTTAAAATATTCCAAGTCAAAAGCTCTTTACAAATTTTGCTTTTTACCATGCTATACACCTCTGTGCCGCTCAGTATGTTTGGCATGAGTTTTTTTGGCCCAGCTCTTGTTAACCCTTGTGATGGCTCTTACAGATATGGTGCACCTCCGCACGGTGGGTTCGGGGTAGGGCTGGAGCGCGTTGTCATGCTTTTCTGCGGTTTGAACAACATCCGCAAAACTTCTCTGTTCCCTCGTGATCCACTTAGGATTGCCCCTTAGTGTATTATTCATTTTGGCAGAATTCGATCTTTAGAGATCTTAAAACATACTTAATTTCGTTTCTGTTCTTTAGTTTGTGAAACTATCAATTCTTACAAGCGATAAATGCACATTGTCAGATGATTGCGTCGTTTTTATTGATGTTCAGACGATTTGAAGTGAATGGATGGATGGATGGGTTAGAAGGCAAGTAGATGGTATACATGTTTATCTATATGGCAAGTAGATAGTAGATGGAATGCATGATAGCTCGCCACCTAATAGACAAAAAATTCTTATGTGGACAAACCTAAGAATTAGGAGTTCAATTTTCTTTAACAAAGTTATTTTTCAGTCTAACCACTAACAAAGTGAAAGAAGAGCAAAATCCATAATGTTTATTTTGTTCTCTCTATATGCTGTCATATTCTCTCTGTGTTAGTAGTTTTTTGTATTTTTCAGTTTGTATCGTGTGGGTTTCTGTTGAGTATTGATCTACTGATTCTTGATCTGCTTTGTTTGGATACGTTTGTGCTGAAAATCTTTATAACGAAGGGGAATATTTTTACTCACCACTTTAGATAAACAAAAGAAAAATAAAATAATGTTGTAAAATGAACTGGAATATGTGCGAATATTGAGCTGCACGTAAAGTAGATGAGACACAGCATTTAACGAGGTTCGGCTATACCTACGTCCTCGGAGAGCAGCAGCAGTAACCTTTCATTCATAACATAATAGGGCTACAACTTTAGTATTTACAATATGTATGCTCACTGAATTTTCTCTCTAGGAGAATTTCTCTTTGCTCTCTTTCTCTTCACACACTCACCCTCTTTCTTCCTTCCCTTCATCTTCTCTCATTTCATCCTACATTACAAGCAAATATAATGCCTATTTATAGGCAAAGCAAATGGTTTGGTTTGGTGGGTGTGTGATTTAGTTTAGTAGGTGTGTGGTTTGACTTGGTGGGTGTGTGATTTGATTTTGTGTTGAACTTGAATGTTAGAGCATGTGGGCTTCAACCATTCTTCTTTACAACAAATAAAAAGAATTTGGACCCCTATGAAGGCAATGCAGGCAGGAACGCAAGAGAGAAGTCTTCTTCATAGACAACTTGCAGAGTTTGGAGGTCCAAAACTACAAGAACCCCCACATGCCATTGAATTGATGGGGTTTTTTTTTTTTTGTTTTGTTTAAGGGGATGTCTTTTCCAGGTTAGGTTACGATTATGAAATTGCATACCACCAAAACGGTGCGTTTAATGGCTTAAAAATAAAATTTCTAAAATCTCCCAAAAGAATTGAATTATTGCATTCCCATAAGTTTCAGAACAATTAATTATGGTGTAATCACTGAACCCAGCAAGCGAAAAAACATACGAAGGAAGGCGCGGGTGAAAAATCTACTTGTAAACTAATGAATGAAACTAGCCTTCTTCTCATTGGTAAATAATGCATCAAGGAAAAACCAAAAAGAAAACAATTAATTACACTATCTGGTCAACTACTAACACCAATCTAATCGGGTTTAAGAAAATTATGTTACAGTTAATATCCAAAACCACCCACATAATCCTCATCACCACTGCTAAAGGATTCCATAAATTGACTATCGTCGTCGTCGTCGTCCTCGCCATCTGTCACAATCTCCAGTATTCCACCTCCTCCCTCAAAGTCATCCATAATAAAATCTCCGTCCTCGTCATCATCGTCGAGGTCACTCACGCTGTCATCCTCATCATTGCTCATATCATCAACATCACTGTCAGAATCCCCATCAAGATCTGGGCCCAGTATAGGGTCCACATCATCGTCATCATCCTCATCCTCGTCATCTTCATCTTCTTCACTCTCAGCATCATCAGGATCAGAATCATCATCAGTCGGCCTCCGGCGACCAATTTCATAAACCCTAGCAGAAGCTAACATATCATCTTGGTCATCCATTGTGATCAACCCAACAAAGGAATCAGTTGGCTCTGTTGCAAAGTCAAGGACACAACGATCAACTGGAATAGTGGCAATGTCAGAGTAGTTAACTGCATCCACCGTGCGGAATGCAGCGAAGAGGGGATGCTTTACACGTCGGGTGTGAACCGCTGACATTACATCCTCCAGATTTCGCCGGAGGATTGCATAAATTACATCGCCGCGTGCATTGAAAGTTATTGTTGTCTGGTCTAATGAAGGTACACTCCGAAGGAGTCTGAATTTCCGGAGATCCCAGACCTCAGAGTTTATAATCACCTATTGAAAAGAAAAAGAAAAAAGAAAAAGATTAGAATGACCAAAAGAGGAGAATACAAAGCTTGCGAGGCAGAATGCAGATGACTGCTTTGGAAAGAAAAAGAATACAATAAGAATTAGCCTACTGTGGTAGACGCAAGGTTTCTTTCTACATACCTCATTCCCAGCAGGATGGAAGCCACCGCCCCCATAATCTGTAAACTGATCAAAACGATGAACAGGGATAGGAACCCGTCTGTCCCATAGGACTCCATTCCAAAGCAGCATTGTGTCTGAAGGGTTGAAGTGTATATGAGAATAAGAATGTCCCCGACCTGTAGAGCTAGCAGATGTATCTGACAGTTTCGATTCCAACTGGCTAGTTTGGATGTCATACAGGAGAATCTCTCGCCGGGCCAGCTCTGATGGAAGAGCTGCAAAAATATCCCCAAAATTGCTAAATCTTGCAGCCTTACACCCTTCATAGGAATGCATGGGCCCAGAAGAGACTGAAGATGCTTCCCACAACCTCACATCCTGGGAGCTTGAAGAAAGCACCAGCTGGGTCTCACCGGAAAGATGTGACTGAACAAGCGTTATAGGAGACTGGTGGCTTGCGCAACTCTCCAGTACATTGCTGCTATTGGAGTCAAAAATTTTGAGCTCACCCCCATGGCCGCCTACTGCAATATGAGCGGAATCACTAAGAAAAGAGATGCATGTCAAAGGGGCACCAGAATCATCCCGACAAGTTCGCCATGGTCGGAATCTACTGTAAACAAACTGACGATCCCTGCGATTTCCGTGGACCCCACCATACATGCTTTTGAACTCGCGAGTACCGAGCCGGGCTGTAACATTCGATGGGGCATCAAGGCTTCGTCTTGGTTCAGGGCAAACATGTGGGTGTAAAAGAGAGAGTGGTGGAAGAGTGGTTATAGGGGCGGGACATTGCCGGTGCTGGTGCTTCAAATACTGAACAACCACAGAGTCTAGAGTTAATCGCTCTGCATTGCTTGGCTGAGGGTCACTCTGCAGCCCAAATTGGGAGGATGGTGTTGTCAGGCCCATGCTAGAATTACCATACTGGTTATCATCAGGATACTCTAATGGAAAACAAGCTGGTGTTGATCGACCATATTGATCTCTTAAGTTAGCAGTTGGTGTAGAGAATCCACCAGCATCAGTTAGTAGGCTGGTCTTCCGCATGGTAGTGGGTGTAGGACCAACTGGAGATCGAAGCCCTTGGTCACCAGTGTGAAGACGTTTCCCTGATGATAGCAAACACCCAGGATCCTTTAACTCAGATAATTTCCGTTTCATTGGCAAGACAATGGGCGTCTTGCATTGGGACTCTGTATCAAAAGTAGGCTTTGGCAGGGATGCCGATGGAGTTTCTGATGCATTTGCAGATGCAGAAAACTGTTTTGAAGCACCAAAGACTTTCCTGGCTGATGCCCAGTGAGAATCATGGGACTGAGATTGATTCCTCGACTGTAGAGCAAAATTAGGAGAGAAAACTAAAGGTTTTTTCTTTGAATACGAGAAAGCAGAATCAAATTTCACACTTGGTTCCTCATCCCTTGCAGTAATCTTTGATTTGTTTGTCAGAAATCCACTAGGTGTGCGACCAGAGGGCCACTGAAGTTGTACAGAGGGAGCTTCCTGTGTGGCCTGATGAACAAGAGATGAGGGGGCAGCCAAGGATGGCAAAGGCATCAACTGAGCCTCTTTTAGCAGTGAAGCAGCTGTTGTGGCCAAACCAGATGCCTGAAGGTGTTCGTGTATCAAGAGCAATAGTTCCCTGACATTTCAAGTACACATAAAGAGGGAAAAAGTCAACAGAAGAATCAAAAGCAACAAATTTCAACAAATACTGGCACTATACGAGGAATCACTCAATACCTGGAATGGTAAGTAATAGGAGTGGCAGCAGCTATAGCTGCCCTTTCTATGCGCCTCAAAGTTGGCATAGCAGCATCAGTGGCTGCCAATGTACTAGCTCGTCCAGAATTTGTCACAATCTACAACAAAAATAATATCGCATGAGTTTTGACCATGAAGTACAAAGCAGGTTGAGGGAAAGGGAAAAGGGTGCGGGCAAAAGGCCATGGAATAACCCTATCTCAACTGATTCTGTTAAATAAACATTATTTCTAAGCAACTTCTAATTGTAAACAAATGCTTACCGCAATGAGCTCAATTGCTGCCTGTGAAAGTTCAGCTTGCCACCTGCCTTGCTCAGTTGCATTTGTCTGGCTCCCTGAATCTCGAATTAGTTCTGAAAGTTTCTTTCCAACCTAGAACATCATGTTGCACTCAGTAGCAGGAAAAGATTGACTAATATAACATAAGGTCCTATCTTTAGACAATGACAAAAAAAAAAAAAAAACCATGATTAAGAATTTAATGACTTAGAACTTGATGGAAACAGTGAAGAATAACAATAAAAGGCAGTAAACTATGTTTGAAACAAAATCAAAAGTTGAATGTAGAAAAATTAGCCAGCGACAAAGTTATGTCTGAGGCAAAGGGCCAACTAAACCTTCAACTTGAACTAGCGGAGCAGCATAAAATAAAAGAAGACAGCATAACACTTCTCAGTCTTCTCTGCAACTGATGCTAAACCCTCTCGTCTGTAAACAAAGAGATTTGAATGTAGCTTCTATAGGAATACTGAATTCCAGAATGCCTTAAAACGTTTACTTTGAAAGTATTTCTTTCTCCAGAATATTTAAAGTTCTGGATGAAACTGTACTCATCTCCTAAAGGAAATTTTTAGTCTCGCATTCTCTTGCCCCCCATTTTGGATGCGGAAGTACATTTCCTTAAGGCCCACTAACAGAGGCGACTTATTAAAAACAGGAATCCCTGGTGTAAAATAACTGAGCATGCCCTAATTTCCCTGTACTTTATTTCTTTTTAAAAAAAGTCTGATGTTTTGCAACATCATTTAAACCGAATGAGCCGAAGGAGAAAAGATAGGGGTCAACCACATCCAAGGGAAGAAAGTATAAAATAAAATTTTGATTCTGTAAAGCTGTCATGTCAGTATTGCGTATAAAAGTCATGTACCTGGAGCTTTGTCAATATATGGGCAATAGTATCATCTCTGGCTAAACCAAGGAGGACTCGACAAGCAAGTGCACGGAGACAGTCAAGTGCCGCAGGAGGTGAATATATGCGTGGTTGGAGGAGATGCAGGAGAACCTTTATCCCGTTGTTGGCGCGAACAGCCTCCCTTGCTTGGCGATAGCCTTGCTCTAATTGTGCAGCCAGGCCGGCACCACCTGCAGCAGGTCCTAAAGATATTCGGCGATCCCCCACCAATCCTGACGTTGCTGTGGCAGCAGGTGCTTGTGAATTGCTACTGTTGGACTGTGTACCAGGTGCTGCTGCACTACCTCGATCTACTACATCTGAGATATTACGTTCTGTGTTTCTATCTCTAGTCTCTGTAGCAGGACCGTTTGAGGTTTGGGCAGAAACAGACTGCTGACCTTGAGCATGCAAAGGCGGTTTATTACTGATTGAAGGTGGAGGACAGACAAGATTGACCAACACATTTAGTGCAGGCTGAATGATCTGGAAAAACACAAATAGATAATTAGAATAAATCCAATGATAAAGGCAAAGCAAGATGGACATCCAGTTATAAACAAAGTCTCTACCTCAGGGTCCACATAACTACCACCAACACTTGCTGCATCCAAAATGACCGCTATACCAACACGATTATTGCTTAATGTAGAATTCACGATCATCTTGCGGCTGCTAGGGACCAACGTAACAATATGCAGAACACCCAATGCATATTGAAGTAAATCATGTAAATAACGCTCAACTGGCGGAGCCTGCGGAAATCAAAATTCAGCATATCCAGAGAAGGCAGAAAGTGAAAAGTGAGTGAGCATATTGAAAGTTCATGTGGTAAGGGTATAGGAATACAGTACAACATTGGCCTGAATAATTTCACACACAGAGAGAAAGAACTTTAATGTAATATATTATACCTGGCATAACTCCAACATAGTAATATGTCCATTAAAACGCAAGAACTCATCGACTGCAGGCCAACGAGTTCTCACAAATGCAGGACCCAACTTCCGGTCCTTCTGTAACTGCAGAAATACTGCATCCAAAGCTTCATTGCTGATGTCAAGTGGCTTGTAAGCAGCCCTTACACTTGGAAGATTCCGAGCCGCACTTCGATTGTTTTTAATTGGACGAATAGAATCCACGAGCAACAGAAGATGGGCTCTGAAGTATTGCCGCAAAGCAACACAAGTGTGGTAAGCTATCTGTTTCTCCGATGAAGTCAGTACCTCTGCAGGTGACCTTTCATTTCGAAGTGATCCTGAACCAGCGAGTCCTAATGCCCCAGAATTTACTCCAGATCTGACTGATGCAGCATCATTTAAAAGGCCCAGTAATTTATGTAAGCCTTCCTGAGTATCAAAAGCATCAAGAACTGCCCGGAAAACAAATGCAGCAGCAAAAAATAAGGCTGCATTTTTCCTGGCTTGATCCTGTGAGCACTCAAGAAGTTGAAGAGCTAACTTAACCACCTGGTTGACCACATCTGAAGGAAGAGCACAAACACGCTCCATAATTCCCTGAAAAAAGATTAATTGGTCATCACAAAAGATGAAGACTAGATGGATATTATTATCATGATACAAGTAAATGGGAAATTAGTCTCTAACAGCTCAACTTCACACCACGTGTGATTACCTGGAGAGAACCAATAGTAAATAAGCAAGAAGAAAGGCCAAAGAAGGTTTGAGCAACCCTAGGGACAGTAAGCAGTTTCTGCATGCCACCCCTATCCACAAACAAGGCAGCAAATTTCCGATGAGCAGCCAAAGCACAAATGAGCTTCATTATATCAGGCAAGAGCATTGCAACCTTTGATGCCTCTTTATGTCTAGAATATCGTTGCAATAATGCAAGACATACGTCTACCCCCTTTTCATGCAGTACAGGTCCAAGAACTTCGACATATTCTCCAAGAGTCTCAAGACATTGAATACAGTATTTTTCTCTCAACTGTGCAAGGGACTCGGCATCAAGAATGAAGTATTCTTCAGCATCTTCATGGATTTCTGGTTCTGTGCTGCTCGATGTCATTGATTCAGCATTGATGCTACTCGAGCTCCTGCCACCAATCCATAGGAAGAATTATAACCCGCAGTAAAGAAGTATTATTCTAAGGCAGTACAGCCATAAAAAAAAGTTGATAACACAGCGTGTGATTCATCAAGTATCTGTACTATATACCTCTTCTTTGCATTTAAAAAAATGAAATACCTACCTTGAAACTTCAACTGAATTGGCAGCATCAATGACAGTAGATGCTGCTCTTGAAGCAGCCAAAACTGCAGCTTCTTCATTATTTGTCATTTTGAATTCCTGCATAATTAAGCGGCAAACAACTGAGAAGTGAAAACTAAACAAAAACCATTACAGAGAGTGAGAATAACAGCTTTTGTACCTCTAAAGCTGCAGTTTTGACAACTTCAGCAGCAGCATCACCAGCAGCTTTGATGGCTTCTGCAGGTGCATTAGCTGCTCTGGCTTCAGCTTCTGCGGATCTAACTGCTTTCTTTACTAAGTCAGAGATATCTTTACATCCAACTCTGCAGTCCTGGAAGCAGTCATCGTTATCCTCCCTTTCCAGATAGAAAACATCTGTATTCCTGTCCAAACACTTCCTAGAATCTGGTATTTTTTTCACATCGGAATTTTTCAATGCAGCTCTGTCTCTAAAGCTCCGTCCCTGCCCCAACCTACTACCAGATCCTGGAGAGGTCAAGAGCTGTTCATTCTCTACAGCACCTTCATTTGCCCTTCCCTTCCCTCTAGATCTTGTCCATCCACGGTTGGGTCTGCGCCTTGAGGAGTCGTCTCTCACATTTTCATCAAAATCTCCAAGTTTCATCTTTCCATCTGCATCATAGATCTCAACCCCCTCAGCCAATCCATCAGGTGGTTCTCCCCCATCAACATTCTGGTCATCTAAACATCTCTCATCTGTTATCCTTGGATCATCAAAATGAGTTGTTTCCAGAACCTGCCGAACCCTACCCCGACCTTCATCTCTACCTCTTACACAAACAGCATTCAAGGTATTTTTGATCTCTGTTAAATGATTAGAATCCTTTTGAGTAATACTTGACTCCCCCAAAACACGCACACGAAGATAACGCATAAGTTTGGCAGACAATCCAGACGTCAACACATCTTCCACTACTTGACCACCACTATTTTCAATAAAAATTAAGATATGTGAACCAAACTAGTCAATAAGAATAAAATGAGAAGGGAAAATAAAGATACAAAGAAGGAGCATACCCAGCCAAACATACAGCAAGAAGTCCTGTAGCATAGGTCTTTAGCATTTCAAAATCTGAGACCTCCTTGCCCCCCAAATCATGCTTCCAATTCTGGTATTCAACAGATGAGCTGGAAGTCTCATCCATCACCCAATCTTTTATTTTCTCCAAAACAGCTTCTTCAAAAACATGAGGATACTGTATCACATTCACGCTTGTCAGATTGATAATAAGCCGTAATAATCATCTTCATTAAGGAACAAATAAAATAAATGAAACTCGATGGTATCAGAAAAACAACAATCTTACAATCCAGGTTAGTGAACAGCTTAAAAGCAGCCTTCCAGCAGCTGCCTGGACGGCAACAGAGTATCTTGTTTCCGACAGATACTTTGAAGATATTAATTCAAAGAAATCATCATGTTCCTGGCAAAAAGAGAAAAAAAATTAGAACAAAAGCTTGGTCCCTGCAAACAAGATATAATCCACATATATGAATCCATTTTAGCAACCATCCCAAAAATAAATACATAAAAATTACAAAAGGTAACCACACGCCAAAACCAGTTACCCGGACTAAGTTCCCTAGCCGTCCAATGTTATGTGAAGCACGAGCATTGCTGGATGAATGACCATTCTCTTCCATGTATCTGCATTAAAAGATGGTTTTTTCTTCTTTAGGTAAGGTTCAGAGTTTATTTACCAGAACAAAGTTTAACAATGTAAATAAATAATCGGCCACATATATATAAGATCACAGACTTGTGCAACGAAACAAACAGTGAAAAGTCAACTTACAGTACATATATAACCAAACAAAGCATTCTAAATAAACAAGAACAATCATAATGCCCACCAAAAAAGATATTAGAACTTCAGATTCTGAAGTATTATTACCTAGCTATTAGAAGTAGCCGCCATTCAGCCAAAATCCATATGTAAACCACTCAAGCACACCCCAAAGTTACTTCCAAAATCAACAGTTAATACATCTAGTGAACTGACTGCTAACTCTTTCCTATGCTAAGAATAATAATTCCCGTACACCAGAAAAATTTTAAAATCATCGACTCGGCATCCTAAGACAGTTGCTTGAACACATCCATCGCCTTGGCCATTGAAAAATCCTAACCTCATGATATAACTACAATGACATTCCATGTCGTCCTTAAACCCTACCTTTGACTACAGCAACTCAAAGTCCAAACAAAGTCTTCAAACCAAATTTACATTTTCTGTGATCTTCTGCCCTACATGACCTATCAAGATTACATATCAAGTATCGATACCTAATCCTACCAGAATATCATACCACCAGAAAGCCATGCATTACTAAGTAAAGAGGAAGAAGTATTGCTTACAAGGAAATGAAACGTCAACTGTGTAAATGAGAGTCACCAAGAGCATTCCAAAAATTCACATTATCACCAATTTCAACACAATAAGCAAATATATAATTATACAATTGCCAACAAAGCCATAAAATTCACACACAATACCTTTGAAATCATTAATCTAAAACCTCTTAATTTGTAAGTTTATCGTCATTAATCGAGTCACAATTTTTTTTAAAAAAAAACTCAATATTGAAAGGAAAAGAAAAATAAGAAGAAAATGCAAATGATGAAAACACAAAGCACAGCATTACAACAATAACTCGCACTGAGTGGCATCTCACACTCAATTCTTGAATAAATTCGCATCAATTTACATAAAAAAGCTTCAAAAACAAAAGTTCAAAAGAAGAAACGGTTCGAACCGAGACTCTTGAGTTTCAAGAAGGGAGGCAAGTGCGTGAAGAACAGTAGGATTAGGGTTATCCGGCGCGGAAGTGATCTTGTCCATAAGCTTCTGGGCCTTGGCAACCAATTCGTCGTCTTCATTCTTAACCTCCTCTTCTTCATCGTCGTCTTCGTCCTCGCCTCCTTGAGATTGGGATTCGGGCGCTGGCGGAGGCGGTGGAGGTGGCGCTGGTGGCTGGGCTTGCCCTTGCCCTAAGGTTTGCTGCTCATCCATGGCCGCCTCCATATGCTATCGAATACAGAGACAGATGAATTGGTATAGAGAAAGAGAGAGTCGCGAATGGAGTAACAATTGAAATTGAATATTTCTGTGTTTGTGTGTTTTATGTACGTTAATGTTTTTGAATTGGATTTTCAGGGTTTGTGTTATTTAAAATTTTATAGGTTTTTGGAGTTTGCAGAGCGAAAGAGATAGAGAGGAAACAAAAAAAAAAAATTGAAAGAGGAACAAAAGTTGTTCTTGCGCAGTGTGCGTTCGATTTTATAGTGGAGGAGAAAAGAGTGCGAAAAAGAAAGGTCGAATCGGAAAGTTCCGGAACAACCCGACCCGGTAATTTGGAACCCTACCCTACCGGCGTTCACTTGAACCGGGCGTCATCTGACCCCTTTTGTGATTGCTTTATTTTTATAGGAGCATTTTTTTTCTTTTACTATTATTTTTAACAGAAAACAAAATTTACCACATCACTTACGACATGTTTTAACTGACCAAAAATTTACCACAACACTTTACGAATTTGAATATTATCAATTTCTCACTTATTTTTTTGTCCATATACACTCTCTTTTGTTTTTTAATACTTTTGTAATCTATTATATATATACAGTCCCGATCTCTTGGACCACAGGAGTCCAAGAGATTGTGGTCACCCACCGTTGGATATTAATCTAATGGTTCAAAATGATATATATATAAATGCAATATGACATAAATGATTATTACCCGATTCAAGTCAACCGTTGAATTTACATCCAACGGTGAGTGACCATAAATCTCTTGGACTCCTGTGGTCCAAGAGATCGGGACTGTATATATATATATATATATATAAAGCAAAAAGTAGAGAATTGTGAAACATTCAAAATACCAACAAATGTCCTTGGTTAATTCAAACATTAAGAATTAAAATTTCACATTTTTTATTTAAAAAAATTAAAATTAAAAACAAAATTAAATAATAAGTTCTGCTTTCATAAAACACAACTACCCATATTATTTTTTCTTAATTCTAAAAATAAAAGAAAATCAATTGGCACATGCGTGAGCATGTGCCAAGGGGCTAGTTACCATTAAGAGAGAGAATAAGTGGACAAGAGGAAGTGGAAAAATCAATACCCTAATCAAATTGCAGGTTTTTAAAATTAGTTTCAATGGAATTTTGACAGAGTGAACACAGAGATTAATTAATTGATACAAAACACATGAACTAAATTGGTCAAATTGATCATATTGGACTAAATTGACCGATGACGTAAAAACACGTTCTATTTTGACAGTTACGCCTAGAATATAATATAAGAAAGGGTCCAGGCCCAAAAACTAAAACTTGAGATCTCTAAGTGGGCTCAAATTTGTCCCCAAAAAACAAAGTGGGCTCAATTTTAGCATATCATGAAACCTTTTGGATAATGAAGGCCATATCTCAGTCCAAAGGTTCCATCTTGCCGGTGATCAGTGGAGCTCCAGAGAGCCATAAACGCACAGCAAGGTTGTGTGCCCTGCAAATCCGTAATACTCACATGGAAGAGCAATCCCATGAACAAGCCTCGATAGAGACATCACCTTCTTCTTCTTCACTAGACCATAAAACTTGGATAGAGTAAGCAGAACGATAAGCTCATCACAACTTCTACACACACATTCTCATTTCAATTCAATTTTGACAAGATCGCGGTGAAAATTTCAGGACCCAGGATTTTCTGAAGAAAAAGTTGATTGCAGAAGATGATTTCACATGGAGATTAGCTGTTACAGGAAGGTCAATGGAGAAAGAGGAGGAGGTGTTGAAGTATGTGGGTGGAGTTGATATAAGCTATTCAAAGGAAGACCCATCAATGGCATGTGGGATTCTTGTAGTTTTGGACCTCCAAACTCTCCAAGTTGTCTATGAAGACTTCTCTATTGTCACCCTCCATGTCCCTTATCTTCCTGGCTTCCTTGCTTTCAGAGAGGTCCATTTCTTTTTTCTTTGGTTTATCTTGATGTTCATTTTTCAACAATATTTTGATCACAGAAGCTGAGAAAAGTAATAAGAAAGAGGCAAGGATTTGAATTTGATATGCCAGTGATTTGACTGTTTGATGTATTTGATTGTTCTATGTTGATGTAGGCCCCAGTGCTTCTTGAGCTTTTGGAGAACATGAAAGCCAATGCTAATCCTTTATATCCTCAGGTGATCCTAATACTTGTATTGGTTCCTACTACATTTGTTTTTGGTTCCCTTTCACTGCGCTTCATCTCTCTACATGAATATTTTTATGTTCTTGAAAGCTTTAATATTTGATTTTGGTTTTTCATATTTACGTATAAACTTTTCTCAACTTACCTTAGATATATTAGAGAATATTAACCTTATGCCAAATCTGGCAAGTTGGTGACTTGCAAACTGTTCTGTGTGTTTTGTAATTTTAATCTGCTTTATTTTAGAGTTCGAGTAAATAACAATAATTATCTTTAATGATAACAGCTGCTAATGGTAGATGGAAATGGAATACTTCATCCTCGAGGCAAGTCCTTTGACAGAAATCCCCATAGAATAGATGCTTGCCCTTTGTAAATGAAGCCTTTTCCTGTTAATTTACTTTTATTTTTAATGTAATTTGAGGTCTATGATGGGACTGAAGGTCTGGAGTTGCTGAAAATATGGGTAGGTTACACTCTTAGGTCTAGTGAATCTAGTGAATCTTTTGCTCACTTCACAATTGGAAAGCTTCTACACTCTCAAGAGATCATTTTGGAACCTGTTAGTTCCATTTTCATAACGTAGACGATACGTTCTGTCCTTAGCTTGAGCTGTGATTAAAAGCATTTAGCTTCCTTACTCAACTGGAGAATATTTTTAAAATGTAGAGTTTCTTTTGTAGGTTTTGGCTTGGCTTGTCACCTTGGCATTCTGGCAAATCTACCTACTGTTGGGATTGGAAAAAATGTAAATACGGACAGTAACTACATCCATCAACTTTGATGATTTGGGCTGTCCCTGCTTGCCTGACTTTTAGAAATTTCTCTTGATATATATTCAATTCAGCTTCACCATGTGGATGGCGTAACACTATCTGGTGTGATGCAACTTCTTAAAGCCAAGGAAGACTACGCTCAAGATTTTGTTACTTTGAAAGGATGCTCTGGGCGTATATGGGGAGTGGTAAGCATCTTATGAGCTTCATTTCTCCTCTCAAGACTGTTTAAATCTTTTAACAATGTGGTGTGGTATTTAAACTGTGATGGGAATCTTCAGAGGCTGGCATGCAATAATATAAGGAAGTTAAAGATCATTTTGCAGCACTTTTTAGTTTATCCAAACAATATGGACATATACTCTGATTAAAAAGTGGGCAATAAACATGTAATTGTGCCCTTTGCTGGAAGTTCTTTTGCACTTTGTCTTGTGTTATCTGTTTCAATTGATTCCATGTCTCCATTATGTTTCTGTTTTCCAGGCAGTGAGATCTACTGGTGGCTCATTGAAGCCTATATTTATTTCAGTTGGTCACCGTATAGCACTTGATACTGCCATCAGGATTGTAAAAATGACTTGCAAATTTCGTGTCCCGGAGCCTATTCGGCAGGTGAAAACTTGAACTGTTCAAGTGCTCTGAGTGGCTTCATATTCATTATGGCCACTCCCCAGTAATATTTTGGACTGTTAATTGAACTTGAGCATATAAACTAAGTAGGGATATAATGGCCTTCTCTCGATGCTTAGATGCCCTGTGTCTCTAATCTCTAATATAGTTCTTCGGTTAGTTATTAGATGTGAAATGAATATTTTCTATATAGTGAAGTTACAGGCAGTCTAGGGAGGGCCTGCTGTGTTATCTGTCTGTTTGCTACAATCTTTTGTTGGCCATTTAGCGATGTTGACATTTTCCGTGGTAAGGGGAGATTATATTAAAGCTCCAATTTTTCCTTCTGATATGGAGGCAGGCTGACATAAGATCCAGAGACTATGTTCGGAAGCATCAAATGAGAATGTCCAAATGATTCAATTTCAAGAATCTGGTAGGTTCACCTTTTCGACCCTTTTATTTATTTATCATATATACATAATATACATGCGAGGGCAGAATTAACAATGCTACATATGAGGGTATTTCCAACTTTGGTGTTGCTTCGTTTTATTGGGAAAACTGCAGTTGTTAGTTAACAAGGCAAAATTTGTGAGATTTCAGGGCCTGCAGTATTTTTGCCACACCAATATATAGAGTGTTAGAATGCGCATTGGGTCCCATTTTAATGCTTCTCCTCGGCACCCAAAAACTCAAGGCCGGCCCTGATTACACCACCAGGCTTTTCAAGAGACCCGGGTCTGCCATCCACTTTCGAAGAAAATGTTCAGATCACGATCCGTAACTTCAGTCTCCAGCTGATGGCTCTTTATTCTTACTAACAAAGGTTTGGGACTTAAAGCCACTCTCCAGTTGAATATCTATCTGATGGGCTACCGTGGTACACCATACATGCATAGGAAGTGTTTCCACGAGCATCCAAATTCCACATGAATCCAAATGGAGGGTGACATTATGGAGGTCCATGTGAAATCCTCGTCAACAAATTATCTAAACTCGATTTGAATGGTGTTGGCAGTTTACCAGATGGTGTAATTTGTTTCTTTTGTTTGGGGTTTTATGAATTATTCACCAATGAGACGAGGCTAGTTTCATCAATTTATAGGTAGATTTTTTACTTGCGCCTTTTTTTTATTCTTGTTTGTTGGCTTCAGTGATTACGCCACAATTTTTTTGTATATATATGAAATAGAAACTTCATCAGGTAAACTGTTCTAAAACCTAATGAGAAATGTGAGCTTGTCAGCAATTATTGATATTTTCCTTCTGATTTTGAGGCAGGCTATGAATAAAGAAATTGGAGTACATAAATTGTCCAAGTCCAAACTTGCTGTCTCTATAAATATTTACTTCCCATATAAAGATCAAGCTCACACAGCCCAAACAATGCTTGAAAACCTTGAGTAGTGAATACATTATTTGAGACTAATAATGTACAAAAAAAGCCTAAAAAATCACAGAATTGTAAAGACGAACACGGACACTAACACAAACAGAATTAAACAACTAGGCTTTTCAACAGAACCAGCTCCGGCATTCAAAGCAGATGAAGAAGATGATCGGATCATGATCCTAAACTTGCAGTCTCCCGATGATGGATCACTCGTGGTGATGACCGAAAGGTTTGGAAACTTACAGGCAGTGTCCAGTTGATTATTTATCTGATAGTAACTGTTAAATGCATAGGAAATGTTTCCACGAATATCCAAATTTCCACATGAAGTTCCATATCCAAGACTGGTGCAGTCAGCATTTGCACAAGCATAGCTCACACTTAGTGCCACTTGTGGATCGTCAAGACTCGCCGATGGTGACATAACACACCATTTCTTGTCCAGATATTGTACACTGCTTGCTGCTACTAATCCATTCGAGCTTGTCGTGCCTAGACTGAGCTGATATTTAGGTGTTCCATCAAGGAAAAATAGCCCCCAATGGCGTTCAAAGTTACCTGGCTGAATGCTCTTGGCATCTTCATCAACAAGGCTAAATAAGTAGGCATCTACAGGGCCAGGTCTCATTGGGGTGCCTGCATTGTTCTTGATATGGGACATAAACCCCTGGTTGAACCTTTGAGCATACTGTAAGTTTGCATTTCTGTCCCCATCTGTAGGCCAACCGATCTCTCCTACTATTATGGACAAGTTTCCAAATCCATTTTTCTGTAAGGCCCATACAAGGGTGTCATGGTTTGCATCAAATACGTTGTTGTAGATTTTTCCGTTGTCATTAATGGAACTTGAGTATCCATTGAAAAAGGCATAGTCAGCAGGGAAGTTGGCATCATTGTAGAGGCTTATGAAGGGGTAGATATTGACTGTGAATGCAGCGCCGTTGTCACTCAAGAACTTGACGATTTCCACCATGAGATTCTTGGTGTCTGGTCGGAAGTCGCCATTAGAAGGCATATCCGAGCCACCGCTGTCATAGACATCGGCATTGAGGGGAATAGTGACCTTAACCTGATTGCTCACACCAGCTTTTATGAGAGCTGACTGGACATTCTGAAGGGCAGGAAATATTGTTGGAAGAAAGGTTCCATTGTACGTTGACAACAATGGTTCATTTCCCACTGCAGCATACCTTGCAGAGAATGTATGAAATAGGTAAGATATAAATTAGACGTAGATTGCGCATCTGATCAGAACTGGAAAACTAGTATGACAAAAACAGTAACAACTAACAATGAAGCAGAAAAACACCTTCTAGTTAAGAGAAGTCCTACTTTTGATAACATGTCAAGCATTTCAGAATACTCTTCTGAAAGACTTCTGAAAGAAGTTGGAAACTTTGCTGAAGTTTCAATACAAGCTTGTTTGCTAACATGTGATACAGATCTACTTTCACATGGAGATGCAAATGAACTGAACCACATTATCAGAAACGGTAGAAAAAAATTCACACTCAATGCCAAGGACAAATCAAAGAGGACTCTAGCTAGACGAAATGAACAAGGTTGTCGCTTTTCCAGATCATCTTTTGATCAAGAAGAGTGAATTAAATAGCAGCTGAAGAATTTGAATTTCCAGTTTGGGCATATATTGGCCAGAGTACACCAAGAAGTGAATAGCTTCAAAATAACACTCTCTCTCTCTCTCTCTCTCTCTCTCTCTCTCTCTCTCTCTCTCTCTCCCCCCAAAACAAATATCAATACATAGATTCATTAACCACTTGTTTTAATCATTCACATGTTTGGAAAATAAACTTAAATCTGTAAATATGCAGCATAGATAAGGACGAGAGAAAGATGGGCTATTTACCTAATATCTACACCATTGGAGACATGTGAGGAGACATTCTTGGAAACCCAATTCTCTGCTGCTTGCACACTATTAGCCAAAGCATAGAGCATTTCATTGGGAATTCCGACCATTACCTGAATCGCAGACTTGCTCAGAGCATTCAATATCGAAGAATCGGCGTCGAAAAGCTTAACCTTTTGAATCCCGTTGTCCTTTAACATCTTCACCACTGTTGCTGGTGGGAGAGGGTGTGTTAACTGAGTTCCCCAGTTCACTCCAATGCCAACCGCTAAACCCACAAGCAGATTGAAGAACAAGGCAACAGTAAGGCCTCTAAAGCCCACAGCTTTCAACAACCCCATAAAACCCTTCAGCAGAACACTTGCAGAGACTTGCTCTTGGAGCTTAAAAAGGAGGGTACGAGTTGAAAACCGGTTTTGAAGCAAAGAAGTGGCTTTAACAGATGGGTTTGATGCTAAAGTTGGATACTTTCAGCTGCTGAAGCTTGAAAATATCGACCCAACTTCTAAACTTGGAAGAAACTGTTCTTCTTTACTAGCCAATAAACAATTTTTTTTGTTTAAACAAGGGATCTGGAAAACAGAATCAAATATAAACTAAGCAAAACAGAGACTTGGGGAGCAGAAAGAACAAAATCAAAGACTGCACCGAAATTGAACTATAAGAATACAGAAGAAGAAAGCAAAGCACAAAGGCACAGACCCAGAAGAGGTTTCAATGCTAAACAACTAATATTTGGGAATACAAGTTATTTACACAAAGCAGAAACAATGATTGATAGGAAGGAAGAGAATGATCAAACTGGTTTTCGCATAAAGTACCCAACATTTGCTACAAAATCCTCAAAAAAAAAAAAATTATGATTTCAATGAGTGATGTATAAATAAAATGCAAGATATTGCAAGTTACAACACGACAGGGCTTGCTTTCTTACAAACAAAGAAAGAGGAAAAAGAAGACGAATAAGAATGTTTCTTTTTGTTTGGGTGTGGGATGAGCATTGAACTTCATTGATTGGGCCATTATAAAAATGAATTATGAATAAGAGTGGTGATCGAGAAGAATAATTAAAGAAGTTTCTTGAATCTTTGCACCATAAAAAAAAAAAGGGTCATATATCGGTGGGGATAATTTAGACTTCTCACTTTCATGACTGATTGTGTAAAGAAAAGGTTCAGTCGAGGTAAGTTTACCTTTGGTTACTAGTGGCTAATATCGCTGTGTCTGTTTGTTCCTGTGAGTTCAGTACAGTGGCTGCCAGCCTGCCAGTATATCTAACTTCCCCTTTAAGAAATTGTATTGTAGACAATGCTAGATGGTCCTAACTTTTTCTTTAACTTTATTTTCTTTTATCCTATACTCCATTTTCACTTTGAATTGTACAAAATCATGCTGCTATTTGAGAGCATTTCTGTGCATAGATGGCAGCCTAGCTTAAGTGAATTTTATCACTGGCATCCATCACGCACAGATGAGTCAAAAAAAAATCAAAGGGATCTCTTTTAAAATAAAAAGTCCTACATCATACAAGTAAACCCCAGACCCAGGTTTTCTATTTATCTATTGATTATTTTTACTAAAAACCATGAGTGACTAGGTGGTTTGCCTTTTAAAGAAGTGAAGAACTTTGTGGTCTAATTATATGTTTATTATCGCTTAGCCAAGCTAGAGGGAATGTGCTCTCCTACTTTATGTCGAGTTCAAATATCCATCCCGATAATTTAGATTAATATTGCTTGTATTAAAAAAAAAAAAAAAGTAGGTTTATTATCATTTCTAGTTGTATCCTTGTATGCACCATAAGACAATGCGTTTTGACCAACAATAGATTATGGCACCACACTTAAAAAAATTGCCAATTATGGGATGCATTGTGCTGTTTTCTTTAGTGTTGAAGTATTGCATTTTGCATTTACCGCATCCCGCATTCATTCCCACGTTCGTAGTCGGTCGGTATACGTAACGCCCCAACCTAATTTGGCTGGCACTTTCTTTATTTTTACAGAAAACAAAACATTAAACTTAAAATGCAAAAATAAAAATAAAAATTCCAAATGAAAATTATGGAAGAACCAAATATGAGAGAATAAATAAAAATGATATTTTTTGTTTATTTTCTTAGATTTACTAAATAAGGGAAATGGATCATTTCCCATAATAAAAATAATAAAAAGACATAAGAATTAATTTCTCATAAATTCTTTCCCGCAATCCAAATGCGTTCTAGTAAGCTGGGTGTTTTCGCCACCTCCCACCCATGTCACTACAGAAAACGAAAAAAAAAAGGTACTATATGTGCCGATTAAGTTAGGAATTTGGCAAAGAAAAAAAAAATTATGTTATGTAACTTCTCTGTTATGTTTTTTTTTTTTAAATGTATTATTTCAATTTATTTTATTAGATTAGGCCCAACCCACCGTATCAATTTTTTTTAAAAAAGTTTCGCTCGATCCAACATTTCCAAATAGAAAAACGCTTACATTCAAATGCAGGTAATTTTCGATTCTTTCGGCCTGTTTCTTGCAATTTACCTGATTCTTCATGTTATGTGCATGGGCCTCTAGATGGACTTTTGGTTTTGTTGATCCTTAGTTAATATAGTGAGGTACTTATATATGGCTCATAGGTAATGTCTTATTTCTGAATTATTAGATTAGACTAATCAATTTGATCCAACGGTTAAGATATAAGGCCTCACATAAGAATTATATATAAGGTCCTCACTATAGAATTCTTGTTGGTTGCTAAAGCTTGACGCCACCACCCCTATTCTTGGTGCATAAGAGTATCATTTCCACACAACAATTGTCTAGTTCAGTGGCGAATTCAGGATTTGAAAGTTGGCTAGGCAAAACTTACATACTAAACTCGACAGCACCGATTAATTTCATTAATAAACATGAAAATATACGCCTAGTCACGAGGAAATAATGAGTCTTACCCTCAAATGATCCATTTTAGGTTCTGTCAATTTTATAACAATTATCTCAAACATGCGTGGACCTAGAATGACTATGCATAGATCACCCCTATTTGTGTGGTTCGTTCTAGTGACAACATTCCTACTTTTATTATCGCTTCTGGTCCTGGCCGGGGCATCTCTATAAATAAATAAATGCTTAACAAAACAAAAGTCACAAATTCTTTGTTCTCTTGGGATTCAATTGTGATACGACATAATAAAAGATAATCTATAAATAATATGTAGAAAATATTTTAATCAAACATACCAACAAAAAATCAAACACATTTTCAATGGATTGTTTGGTATATTATATTTGTCAATTTATATGGTTTCTTCTTTGTTCATATATCTGTGTTATGCTAAAACTAATTGCACATAAAAATTGAATTAAATCTATCTATCCAAAAATAAACCCAAACATATGCTTAATAGTTTTATGTCATACAATTTATCTCTCTCATCAATTAACCCGTCGGAATGTTGGAGACCTCTACTAAAAATAACCAAAACTGAACGAATGTGTTACTTTTTGAGATACTTAGTCATATATCCATTCTTAGCACTAATAATATAAATAAACCCGACACCATTTAATTTCTACAAACAAACCCAAAAAATGACAGTTGGCCATATTGAATTTAATTTTGATTATTAAATTACTTTGATGTCCTATTGAGTGTTTTGGATTTTTTTATGAGGTTTTGGAGTTTGGTTTGTTTAAAAAAATTAATGGCAACTTTGTAATTTAAAAGAAGGTAAAAGTATTTTTGTTATGTTGTAAATAGGCTTTGGATGTATTTTTAAAGTCCATTTTATATAAGTTTAAAAAATAATAATAATAATTTGGGCTCCTATATTTGGTATAATAGTGAATCCCCCTTAATTTTTAGGTGCAATTTAGATAGTTTGGCCCCAAAAATTAAAAATAAAATTCTTGTACTTCTCAGTTGCAAGCAGTTAAGAATTTAACTTCAACATATTTGTGATATATATATGGCGTAAATTGGTTTGCTCAATGGACTTGTACTATTCATAAATCATATTGAGGTATTTGTTTTTTATAACTTGGCAATATCGTAGTTTCCTTGACATTCCTTTTATATTGAAGTTGTGATTCAAAGGACATCAGTGCAAATATGACGTGGAGTGTCACAACAACACTTGTCATATTGTGAGTTCAATTTTCCTGTGACCAAACTCTCTGTGCCACTTTGTGACCTTCTTATTCTTTTGACATGTGTTTGTTCACTTAACATAAAATTAACACTGTTCACTTCATCTTTTTGGTCCGTGCCCAAATATTCACTATGAGTGACAAATTATCAAGCAAAAATTTTCCACAACAATAAAGTGGTAAATTTGCATGTGTATTTTTGTCCCGTCATCAACATCAATGATCCCATCTTAAATTCACAAGATTTTCTTTGTTGTGTTTTTTTCATTGATCAAATCATCAGATTGTTGATACCACTGAGGTGACGGCCGTTTGCATGGTTAATTTCCGACAACAGCACATCAATTGGTGACACCCATGGGCTCTGATCTATGGAACCCAGATGAAACCACCGTTATCCAACACCTGAAAGTTGTCCAACTCGCCATAGAAATATCTGCCGAAACTGCAATTTGCGGACCAGCCGAGCTTCTACTCGAGTTGTCGAGGGCCAGCAATAAAGCCGCCATGCTTTGACATACAAAACCCCGTTAGCCTTTTAACCACCTTACACTAGAAAATTGTTTTCCTTGTCCCTTCATCTTTCCTGCGCTCTCATATGAAAACTCAATTTCGTTCCTAAAAAAAATCTGAAAACTCAGCTAGTTCTTAAAAAACAAACCTTTAATGTAATTATATTAATTATTATTTTGATATAAATTAGAGACTTAACATAGTTAAATTTTGGTTGAGTGAAGGGACACATGTCAAAAGAATAAGAAGGTCACAAGATGGGCACAGAGAGTTCGATCACAGAAAAATTGAACTCTCATATTGCAACCTAAGATCTTCGTGAGAAATTTGCCAGACAACTGCCATTAACTTTTTTTCTTCAAGATTAGAAAAGCCTTTTCTTTTAGCATAGCAAAAGAAATGGACGAGATAAGGTGAAAATGATTGATGAAAGGAATTAATTACTTGTTTGTATTACTTAATTTACTCCAATACCTCATTCAACCAATGTGACTTTCAAAAAAAAAAAAAAAACCACATTTAACCAATTGAAATCAAAAGTGCAAAAACACAAAATTTAAAATATATAGTCTTTAAAGTACTACCATTTACATGCACACCAAATCCTTTATAATTCATAATTCATGAATGAGATTCGCACTTATTTTGAACCATGTAATCTTTGTGAAGGCATAAAATAACTTCATGACCTTAACAGTGGTGCATTTGACCAATTTTAGGATGAGTCTTGTGACAAATTTCCACAGACATGCTAATATTATTTATTTGTGACCACAAATTTAAGATGAGCTGGACCCATATTTTATGTCTTTTAGCAGCAAAGGTTCAATAGCTTCTTGACGCCGTAGCATAAGGGACTTCAAGTTAGTCGTGGATTGCAAAGGTCTGCAATTACATGTTGTTTCGGATTCTAGTTGGTCCATTACACTCATATGTCCCTCTTTGTCTAAAATTCCAAATGAGAATGCAATGTGAACGTATTGACAAATAAACAAAAAAATAATCACATTGAAACTAATTCCTGGATTTAGATTGACTATGACTGTCATATGTAGGATGATGATCACACACTACCTACTCCTCCCATACCATAAGAGAGAGAATCTTATAAAACACTATCACGATTATTTGACTATACTGAACCACTTGCTACATTATCTAACCAACTGTTATCATTAATATATGAGTATAATCAACCAACTATAATCTAAAACAACATGTTTATATACAAATGTCTTACCGCAAGTAGAATATGAAACAACACGAATCAACAATTCAATCTTATCTGTTTGGTTCGCATAAAAGATTTGATGGAAAATCGTTTTTCATGTCTTTCAAATGGGTGGGAAATGGAAGATTCATTTCCTATGTTTGATAATCCTGAGAAAGTAACAACGAAATATCACTTTATTTCCTTTTACATGTAAGATCCCACATCAACCAACGGAGAGGGGGGATGTGCCTTATATGTGCACACCCGCATCCATCTAGCACGAGGCATTTTGGGAGCTCACTGGCTTCGGAGTCGTAGGAACTCCGAAATTAAGCGAGTTGGAGGCTAGAGCAATCCCAGGATGGGTGACCCACTGGGAAGTTGGTCGTGAGCTTCCAGAAACAAAACCGTGAGGGCAGAGAGGGGGGCCCAAAGCGGACAATATCATGCTACGGCGGAGCCTATCCCGGGATGTGACATTACATGTTTTGTTTGTGTAGGAATGTAAAACAAAGTTTGTTTAATTTTTCAATTATACCTATATAAAATCAAATTTAAAAAATTGCATTTAATGCTATATTGTAATTTTAAATTGTTAATGAGGACGAAATGGTCATGAAAAATGTGCATTTATTATTGGCTAATTTTCCCAAACTTTCCCATGAGGAGGAAAACAAAACCCAAGGGGAGAGGATGGCTTCACTTTCCCGTTACTTTCCCATGTGTAAAACAACCATTTCCTATGCCTGGACTTGCTAAACATGGGAAAGCAATTGATTTCCTATCCCCAAGCCTACTTTCCCATGAACCAAATGGGAGCATCTACAAGACTCCCTAAAACACCTAATTAGACAAATTTTATGGAGGAATTGAAAAAAATACAACTTCAATCATGCTCCATATCCACCTCCTAAATAGGAAGACCTCTAGGAGCTCATAAATCTAAGGAGATAGAAAGGACTCCTGGTGGCTTCCTATAATTTAATGCTCTTTTATTTGAATAGTATTTAAATTATTTATTTAATGCCAACTATTTTTTTGTTGTTGCTTTTGTGTCAACACTTTATTGAAAAAATATAAAAATATATTTATGACTTTTTTAACTAGGGAGTATGGTTGGAGTTGAAATTTTATAGATAGCTCCTAAAATAGCTTTCTAGTGTTTTTGGCGAATTTTTAACTAAAAAATAGATAGTATGATTGTGGACGTTATAATCTCATAAAAAATTATTCAAAATTTATTATTTCAAGGTTTTTATCACATATGGTCCCTAAAATTTTCAAAAGTCCTTATCTGAATCCTCAAATTTTCAAATCAATCAATGTGGTCATTAATCTTTTGGCCCATTGTCCATTTCTTTGCATTTCATCAACATCTTCATTGAAATTGGTCACATGACCAACATAAGGCATATTTTTGTCAAAATGCAACCTATCCACACATAACACATTGTAAGTCTCACGAATTTTGCTCGACAAGACTATTTACTCTCCTTAATAGACCCCAAATGTGATAGCCTTGTTAAGCAAAAATGTGAGTTATATAACTAAAATGAGCTATATTTTTATGATAATGTATCTATAAAGTTGGTCACGCGATTACACGTGAACAATTTTACAAATTTTTTGTCGTAATGTGATAATATTGACCAAATTGTTGTGTAGACAAAAAAACTGAAAGACCACATTGATTGGCTTGAGAATTTGGTGACCAAAATGAGAAATTTTAATGAAGTTAAAAACCGTTTGTGATAAAAACCCTTTAACCATAACCAATAAACTCCTACATAGCACCATAAACCTTTAAATAACCGAAAAGCAAAACAAAGTAACTCAACAACGCAAACTTAAGTTATGTTCCCCTTGCTTCCATAAAAGTTTAATGAGGGGGATGAATCAACAAGTCTATGAAGAGGGGTAATGATGGTTGTAGAGACATTTGAGTCTCTAGGTGAGGATGAAGAAACCAGAGAAGTGAAGCAGCAAACAGTGTAAAAAAAAAAATTGAGAGGCGGGCATGGGGCCTTTGCATACTCTGGGTGTGGGGTAGCCTCTTCTTCCCCTAATTTTTTTTTTTTAAATACCAAATGGAAGTACACTGGTTTGGGAGTATTGTTTAGAAGTATGTTTAGAAGCACACTGGTTTCAATAATATAACACTGAAATGGCAAAAACTCCAATTATATATAAATATCATCTATGTAAATTAAGCACGAAGCTGGCCCAAAAAAAAAAAGATATAATAATAATCTGTAATTTTTGTTTTTAAAGGAAGTCGATGGAAAATAACTACCACCTAATAAATATTTAAGTAATATCTTACCAAAATGTATTTATTTATTTATTGTTCGATCTAATTGTTATTTGTTATATACCAATTAACGTTAAAGATTCGTGCAGGCTTGTTATAGGCGCATTGCCCCGCTATAAATTAGTGTGAATATCTTAATTCCTTATAAAAGTATTTTGTAATTATACTATAGTTTATTAAAATAAAAAATAAAAGTTATTTGTTATATCTATTTATCTATCTATATATATAAAGCAAAAGGCAGAGAATGGTGAAACATTCAAAATACCATAAAATGCCCTTGGTTAATGCAAACATTACAAATTGAAATTATTAATTAAATGAGGATAATATGGTAAATTCAAAATTTTTCGTATTAAAAAATTAAAAATAAAAGAAAATTCAGATAATGGATCCTATTTTTATGGAACACAACTATCCATTATCTTTTTTAATTCTAAAATAAATTTAATTTTTTTTAAAAAAAACCTCTTGCAGGCGCGGAAGCGCGTGCAGAGAGGCTAGTATATATAAAGCAAAAGATAGAGAATGGTGAAACATTCAAAATATCAGAAAATACCCTTAGTTAATCCAAACATTAAGAATTAAAATTATTAATTAAATGAGGATAATATGGTAAATTCACTTTTTTCATATTAAAAAAATTAAAATTAAAAGAAAAATAAGATAATGAATCCTATTTTTATGGAACACAACTACCCATTATCTTTTTTAATTCTAAAATAAATTTTAAATTTTAAAAAATAAAGACTCTCACAAGCGCGGAAGCGTATACAAAAACTAGTATTAAAATGAAAAATAAATATGTGAGTGAAAATAACATCATCATAATAAAATACTTGTACAGGTAATACCTTAGCAAACAATCTAGTACCATAACAAAATGGTATCCTATTGTTATTTCTTAAATATTAAAATATACATAAATGAATTCTTTATAAAATTAAAGAATCTGCTTATGAATCATTGATCATAAAGCAAATAAATAATGATGAATATTCCCATATACGTATATTCAAATGCAGAAGAATCTTGTCAAGATTGTTCAACATTTCACTACGTAGTCTGCAATTTGGACACCTTAAAGATTCACAAGAATAACAAATAATTAAAGTCCACATCTTCACGATATTTATAACCGTCCGATCGTCAACAATTGTGACCGGTTTCCTAATAAGATCGTTGCCCAGCTTATCAATCATCATCAATCAAACATTTCCAAAACTAATGAGCCGGGTCGCACAGGCCTACCAACCTGGGCCTACACACGGTCCAGATTCATCACGGTGTGTACAACCACAACTTTCCTTACTTGAGATAACCAACGCGCCAAACGAGTAGTCTAACGAGAAGTTAACTCTCTCTCTCTCTCTCTGTCTCTCTCTCAGCTTGGCTGGGCTGGCACGTACCGGATAGAAAGGAGGGATTCCAGGATCCGGTTGACTTGTTTGTGTAGGATTAGGATCTTCCACATAAATACAAGACAAATACAAAGTCTCCCTTTTTACCGTCCGCCTATTGCTCTGCTCTTGCTCTCGGATTCTCAAAGACGGAGAATACTAAAGCGAAATCGGCCTACAGAGACAGATAAGGAGAGAGAGAGAGAGAGAGAGAGAGAGAGGAACACTTTTCTCTGTGAAATTGGTTCGGAAAATTATTCAATTTCCCCACCTCCCTTCTATCAGGTAATGTTTTGTTTTGTTTTTGTTGGGTTTTGGTTCAATTTTGATTTGGTTGAATTTTTGTTGTTGGGTTTTTCTCTTGTTGAATTTTGATTTTTTAACCCTTATTTTATTTTTTCCGTTTCAGGCTGGTAATCTTGTGATTGTGCGGCTATGGCTGTCACCGTGAAGCAGATGTCATTGACAGTGGCCTTTTTCGGTGTGCTCTCGTTCGTTTTAGGAGTGATTGCCGAAAACAGGAAGGTAATTTGCAATACACACTCCAAGTTTCTGTATGTATGCGATCATGTGGTTGCAAAATTTTAGCATGTTCAAGAGTTTGTTGGGTGAAATTGGTGTGAATTTTGTATCAGAAGAAGATTGATTGGTTTCATTTGAGTTTTGGGTCTTTTTTCGGACTTTTCCCTGTAAATTTTACTCAACTTGCAGTCTTGGAACTCATGCACCATAGCCATGATATTCTCTTCTGGTCTTTTGACAGTAGAATCATGTGCACAAATAAAAACACCCTGATTGAAATTGAAGGTTAAATAGTAACATTGAGTGCCCCCTGCGAATTTTTTTTGCTGTAGGCTGTAGGAATTATTTGTGTCTTCATGGTTGAAATTCAAGAGTGCAAGGAAAGAGTAGTTGTTTTCAGCTTTCTAATTCATATGTCCCAAATATTTCTTCCTCTGTGTCTGTGTTCTAGGCAACAGTTACTGCTGCCTTTAAGCTTGAAAATAATTTTGGTGGGTAAATGAATTCTGATTAACAGTCAACGACCGAGTGATTCTGATTAATCCCAAAAAAAAAAAAAGAACAAAAGAACAGTTCTTTAGATTATTTACCATAGGGTGGTGGAAATTATAGCAGAAAATGTATCCAGTCTTATTCCTATATTTCTTTGATTTGATTCGAAGTAGTTACATGTATTCTTGGCTACTAATTAGATTCTTTGTTTTCTGACCTCTTGACAGCCTGCATCTGGAACTCCAATTCCAGGGAAAGGTGTTGTGTTCTGCAAGTATCCTCCTGACCCATCAGTTGTCCTGGGATATCTGTCTTTTGCCTTCCTCCTGGTATCTACAGTGGCTGGGTTCTTGTCATTGTTTTACCCATATAAAGGAAAGGCCCTCCCACAGGCCGCTTTGTTCCGAAGCACTAGTTTTGTTGTATTCTTCAACATTTCTCTGTAAGTGTTCACAGTTGTGCATATATCTATATAAGCGTACTTAGATTTGAATAGTTCAAGGCTTATTATGTTGATGCATAATATGTATCAATTGTGCTTTTCAGTGCCTATAAGAAGATGTTGTTCTTGCTCGGACTCTCTAGTTATGGATCTTGCAGCCATTTAGAACATCATATAATTTAGAGTAGCTATTCAAGTTGGGCATCATGTCATATAATATTCCAAAAATGTATCATTCAAGATTTTCTGCAAAATGCTGATCCACCTCTCTCTAATTGTGTTTCTTTGGTGGTGGTCACATTACACAGGCTTACAGCCGGACTAGCTGCAGCTCTGTTGCTATGGCCCACAATAACCGAGCAACTTCATCGATCACGAAATGTTCATCGTAATCTTGATACTGCTTGCCCAACTGCTAAGACTGGACTCCTAGGTGGCGGCGCTTTTGTATCCCTTGATGCATCACTGTTGTGGTTGGTTGCCCTTATGTTGGCTGACAATGCCCGAGAGGATTACTTCGAGGAGATTGAAGAGGATGTTAAGGGTGAGTACGGACAAGTTTCTGCAACTGATTATGATGGACGTGTGAATGTGAAAGGAAGTGCTTGAATTATGTTCCCTTCGCAAGAGGCACTTGGATGTCTCTTTGTTTCGTTCGGACGCTTACATTTCATATATATGCTCATAAGCTTGTGTGTCAAGCAACTTTATGTAGTGAAAATGAATGTAGATGCTATTCGACATTGTTCAGTACTTTCTGTTTGTGGTTGTGGATTTGGCAAACTGAAGCATATGAATAGACTTTTTAATTTCGCCTCTTCAACTTTGCTTTCAGATTTTCTTTCTACTAGTTGCTAGTAATTTCATTAGGTGAACGCATTTTTAAACCTGGGTGGAGAAATCAGGCTAATGTAATCCCACCTGTTGCCATGGCTGTCACCACCATCTCCATTTTCACCACCACAACCTTCATCATCGCCACCTTGACACACCAACCAACAACCACCGCGGTTGCTGCCTGCGCATCACTACCCATTTACACATTGAGACATCCAACAAGCTAAATTGTAAATTTCATATTTAATACCAACTATATTTAATAGGTTAACTAAAAAATAAACTTTATAAAATTTAAATTGTAAATCCATCTTTTGGAATAAATTTGTCATTATTTTGAATTGAAGTATGCTCGACATTTTTTTATATTATTATACAAGATGCTCAACCATTTCTCAAGACTATATAACTAATTTTCCTTTGCCCTTTTGGGCTTTCTGATCCAAACGTAATGTAACTACCACACCATTTGAAAAAATTATCGCATATTGTGACACTATGTGTGTACTTTATCATATTAAATTATGGGCTTGTTTACGTATCAGTAATGAAGAAAGTAAGGAATCAGAGAATTTAGGAATCGGAGAACTACTGAATCGGTATGGGAAGAATCATTCTCATTGTGCTATTTACTAAACATATGGAATTAGCAAATGAATGAGGTTGATTCCTATTGTTATTGTTTACTAATTTTCATGAATCAGAATTCAAATTAATTTGATTATTAAAATGCCATGCACATTTTCACCACAACACATATATAATTCTCAAATTGGCTAAGGAGACCAAACTAATCCTGCAACAAACCAGTAAGGCGGTGCAAACATGAGGAATCAATATGCCGAACAAGATGAATAACAAGAGCCCAGTTCAATGATAATGTTAATAACACCTTTGTCAAGAGCCAATTTCAAATGAAAAAATAAACTCCAATAAATATATATGTTTCACCTACGTAACTAGTAAACAATCAAATAATAATAACCTGCATAATCTTCATACATTAAATACATGGAACTTCTTGGAAATGAGTTTTTTTTTTTTTTTTTTTAGGGTTTGAGCGTCTTGGAACTTCTTGGTGTGAGTTTTTATTTATTTATTTAGGGTTTGGGGTGTTTTGGGATTATGTTAAAGTGGTAATGGTATTTTCGGAAGTTACTAAGAGAAAATAGGAATGAGAACCGTATCGACTACTCCCCCTAGTTGATCTGATACCTAGTTCTAAGGGGATGTGATTACGGATTTTGAGGTGGGGTCCACTTATTTTTTCATGCCTGATTACAAGTAAACGCAGGGAAGTCGGGAATGGAAATCATTCCCTTTCCTCCCATACCCATTACTGATACGTAAACATGACCTATGTGTATATGCCTTTAGTTTCTATGTTAAGTTTGGAGGGATATGTGTATATAATATTTGGTTGGTATTTGTAGGATTGATGAGTAGATAGATTGCATTGACAAATAATTAGCTAAATTTCATACGTGGTTCACTCAACTCGAGATGCGGTTCAAATTATTTGCTCGTGATTGCACATTTATGAACGATCGGGGTTTAGGATAGATAGCGGATGAATTTCCAGTTGCTGATGAGTGAATCAACTGAAAATTCATGGATTATCCACCCCTCGAATTGATTGATCATACTTGTGCAAACGCAAGCAAAATAAATTGAAGCGCATCTCAAATTGAGTGAACCACTTATGAAATGCAGGTAATTATCTGTAATTACTTTTGAATCCTACAAATACCAACCAAATATCATATACACATATCCCTACAAACTTAACATAAAAACTAAAGGCAAATACACACATTTATATAAACATAAAAACCGAATGCATATACACATATTTCATATCTAAATTATCGTATCAATGTTGTGTATGCATAGCACTTAATTCTCAACTGAGAAGACAATGTGAACATACTGCCAAATAGACAAAAAAGAAAAAGAAAAAAGAAAATCACATTAAAACTAATATTCATGTATTTGGACCGACTGTGGTAGTCATAAGTTGATGATGATTCATACACCACCCTACTCCTCCCACACCAGGAAGGAGAATCTTGTAAAACCCATTCGGCCTGGTTCTTAGGTTGGGCCTTTACTTCCTGGGTTACCCAATTTTTTAAAACCCGTTAAACATTCGGTTAAACCCGGCTACCCAAAACCCTAGTCCTAAGCTCCGCAAGCAAACCCTATTTAGAGGCAGCATTCCATTTCCGTTGACATCAATCAAAACCCCTACCAAAACCCAAACCCTGCTCTGCTTGCACACTCTCATTCTCTCTCTCTCTCCTCTTTGGGCAAGTAAAGTTGTTCAGAGCAAAATGCCGCTTGGTGAAAGAGCAGGAGATAAGAGCGAATCTCGCTATTGTGGCGTGGAGACCCAGTTCAACGATGACATGCCTCATGTCCTCGCTTTCAATCTCTCCCATGGCTCCTTCGATTTCGTCGTGGCTCCTCTGGTCCGTACTTTTCTTTTTTTAATTTTTATTATTTACAATTATTTTTCCTGTTTCGTATTTCATTTGATTCTTCTGTTTATGCTTAGAAATGATCAATATTTTCGATGTCGTTTATTTTCGAACGACTGTATGGTGGCTAATTAGCCAGTCACATATCGGCTTTACAGCTGCTCTTTTGATGTGAATGGTCAGTAAGCTCACCTATAACAATGCTGCGCTAGTGGCTGTTGCTTGTGCAGCTGCTCGACTATGCAGCTTCACTCTACGTCCACTAACTACATTCACGTCAATTTGTGATTAAAATTACTGTAAATGCCGATGATTTACTTGTCAATTATTTGTGTGTTGCTTAGTTGTTTAGAAGACTATGCGTTGAATTTCATGTTACTTCATGGACATTTGTGCAATTTCTTTGCTCATGGTGGCTAATTAGCCAGTCACATACAGCCAGAGATGGCTCTGTTTTGTGTGAATGGTCAGTAAGCTCACCGACAGTAAGGCTTTGTTGGTGGTCTTGAATGGTGAAGCGTAGCTCTGGTTTCACCTTTAGGCTGTAAACTACATTGTTAAATTTGTGATACCTTTGTAATTTTTCTCATCATTGGTGGGTATGAGGACTTTTCTTTGAGCCACAAAGGTACTATTTGTTTACTTCCATAGACAAACATGTTACATAAAATGAATATGTTGCTTGCCTCTCATGGTATAATGAGGCTCTTTCCACATGAGGAGAGTAAACTACCTTGTATGCTTCATAACTGTGTGTTAATGTTTATTGGATATAATTTGTCTTTTTCAATTATGTATTTTCCCCTGAAGATTATGTTAGAAAATAATGATATACATTCAACATGTAGGATTGTAATGTCTTCTTGAAGTCCTTTGAATTATTTGATTGCCTTTTTGGTCATGAATGCCTTTATCAAAAGCAGTACATGTTTGTATGCAGTTAATCTTTTGACTTGTGTTCAGCATCTTGATTGTATCACTAAGGTGTTTGTCTGTGTCTGTTTCTTCATTCCTTTTCCTGTTCCCTTTCTTTATCCTCTGATACACAACTTGGACAATGGATAGTGATTCTTGTTCAACCTGATGATGTAGATGGATCCTGCTTATCGACCAAGCTTAATGCAAAAAGAAAGTGGAGTATCTGGTGTTCTGCCATTTGCTGGGTCAGATTTGGTTTTGAGTCCTTCACAATGGAGCAGTCATGTTGTGGGTATGGACTTATGTAGACAAATTTGTTGTGTTACATTGTCTCCTCCATGGTCAGTCTGACCCTTTTATTTTATTCTCAAAGTTTTTCTTTTATGTGTTAATATTGTTTGAAAGGCCTCCGAATCAATTAGGACTCTTATGTGGAACTTTGGTTTGATTTACTTGCTGGGTTGGATGTTTCTCAATTTTCAGTATAAGAATGTGCTTGAAATTCATTAATTGTTGTTGAAAGATGTCACTGGTAGTTGGTATCTTTTATGAAGTTATGCTTATTTGATTGTTTTGTTATTATTATTTTTTCTTATTGCAATGCAAGTGCATGGCTCTGTGATCATCATAATCTGCATCTCAAAGAAACTTTTCATTGGCAGTGTGGTTTCCGTTTTCAGATTGGAATTAGTAGTTATGGGTGATGTTTCAGCTGTATGAGTCTAGCTTTGTGGTTACTTTTATGTGGGATTCCTCTGCATCGGGATGGACAATGTCTTGGCTGTAAGCCAATAAGGTTGATGGTTAAGCTGGCTAAGTCTAGCTTTTCTGGTTACGTTTCTCTGCATTATGCCGTATGATTTCTTGGCTGAATAAGAATGGAGTTGTTTTAATAAGCTTACATTCTGTGTACTTTTCAACCACATATCTTCTTGCATCCTAATACATTGACTGCTCACTGTGGTTTCTTGAATTTATTCAGGAAAAATTAGCTCATGGATTGACTTAGATTCAGAAGATGAGATCCTCCGGGTTGATTCTGAAATTACCTTGAAGCAAGAGATAGCATGGGCTTCTCATTTGTCCCTGCAGGTGGGTATAGTTTTATGTAAATATGGATATAGTGTTGCAAAATATTGGAATTGTTATCACAGGCCATGCTTAAAAATTTCCTGTGCTTTGCTACACCAAATTGATTCTGGATATTATTAACTGAATTTTGTTTTCTTGCTGGCCCTCTATTCTTATCTATTGTTGGGTGTAGGCATGCCTTCTTCCGGCTCCAAAGGGGAATTCCTGTGCTAATTATGCTAGGTGTGTCAATCAGATTTTACAAGGACTAAACAGTATGCAGGTACATTTGTCAATCCAAAACAGTTTACATCTTTCAACCTCTTTGTGTATTCTACTTTTGAAGCTGGGTTTTATCATTTCTTGTTATGCTCTGTTATAGTTGTGGCTGCGGATTCCATTGGTCAAGACAGACAACGATACGATGGATGTGGTGAACTCTAGTAATTTGGTGAGTGAAGTCCCTTCTGATTATGCTTAGATCTCCATCTCATCTTGAAGGAATGTTTAAGTTCTCAAAATAGATTTTCCATTTTGATGATTTTTTTTCCTTCTTTTGATGGAACCTCTTAGTTTCCAGCCACTGAGTTTGAACGTATATCATGACTCTTGGCCCATAAATGTTGCACTGTACATAGAAGTCCAACCTTTGTTGCATATGGCCCTTGTTGAACCACCAGAATGACAAGTCTTGTGCTAAATCTACCAACAAATTGGGTGCTTTGTTGGAATCTGTGTAAAGGCTTTGTTGTTAGATGTCTTGTAGCAAAGAGGGAGGTGAGGAGTGGAGAGTTGCCTCTTTTGTGTAGTTGTAGATTGAGTAGGGTAGTCAAACTTATACAGGGTGTAGACCTTCTGCATGAACTTGAGGTTTCCTTAATATGTATAACCTTTATTTATCTCCCCCCTTTTTTGTTATTTTGATTATTATTTCACTTATGGTGGTATGATGATTGACATACCAGAGGATAAACCTCATTTTCCTTACTTTTTTTTTCCTCTTGCAGGATGATTCCTGGGAGATTTGGAATTCATTTCGTCTGCTATGTGAACATCACAGTCAATTGTCTGTTGCCCTTGATGTTTTGTAAGTTTAGCAATGACCATTCTTGTATAACTTGGCTGATTTATGATTTTTGTTTTCACTGTGCCTGAAGTAGCATACATATTTTTTAAATTTTGAGTGAACGTTCTTTTTCATCAGGAATTCACTACCTTCTGCAAACTCACTTGGACGTTGGTTTGGGGAGTCTGTTAGAGCAGCCATAATCAGTACTGATGTAATTATATGCTGATTGGTGTATTAAGGAAAGCTCAAGTTGATTACTGCTTATTTTCTTACAATGGTCTTGTTTATTTTCCAGTGCTTTTTAACAAATGCACGGGGTTATCCATGTCTGTCAAAGCGCCACCAAAAGCTAGTCAGTGGGTTTTTCAATCATTCTATACAGGTATTGATGAAGGAGTTATCAACAGTATTTTGTTCTGTTGAAGTTCCTTCTCCCATTTCCCTGCACTTGCAGTATAAGCAACCCCATACTTCATTTTGTTTTTTGTTTTTTCAAAATATTTTCTTGGACAGTGCTCCAAAGTTACTTAAAATCTCCAGCAAGTTCCACCCAATTATGGTTTCGTAGTTGCAAAATTTCTTCATAGACATCATTAGTTTTAGATCTTATGGTCAACTTCCTGCAATGTTTGCTAATCTTTGGAATGCAAAATTTATTTTCAGATAGTTCTATCTGGAGAACCAGTACACAGTCTCCCCAGGATAAATTCAGATTTAGCTGCCAATAATAATGATAATAATGTTGACGGTAAGACCTACCTTCAGTTTACAAGTGAATTGTCTTAAATACTGCTAGTAGATCATTGAAATAGTAATCATTTCGTTTGACAAGTATTTGAACTAGTTGAGTCAGAAAAGCTACGCCATTATATGAACATTGTTTCGTTTTCAAGTGCTTTTGATTGCTTGTCATGACTAGTTTCATATAAGTGCTTCTGAGTTCTGACTGGCTTTTAAAGTGCTACGCTTTGTTCTCTAAATTACTTTCTTCGATTCTGATCCTCAGGATCATATAGATCCAGATGCAAATATGAAGGAAACAATGAATGGAAAAAAAACATATGTTTATTCCACTAACACAGAACAAATATCAAGAAACAAGCTATATGATACCTAAGACTAGAAAAACACTTTCAGTTTAATACAATGAATTGTGATAAAGCATTCTTGACATTCAGGTGTCCAGAAACATCCCCTGAGGCCGTATTTGGATTATGTTGGTTATCTCTACCAAAGGATGGATCCCCTTCCTGAGCAAGAACGGTTTGAGGTCTGTCTGTCTGTCTGTCTGTCTGTCTCTCTCTCTCTCTCTCTCTCTCTCTCTCTCTCTCTCTGAATGTGTATCAGTTATTTTTTTTACATTTCTTGATCCTTTAAGTTTCTTATGCCAGCTTGGTTACAGGGATTTCCTGCAGTCACCCTTACAGGTACAGTTTCTTTGCCTAGTGCTCTCTTGTATTATTGTATTGGTACTAGTATTTTTCTTAAGTGTTCCTTTCCTATTTGTTGAAATATCGAATCCTACACACGTAGTGATTGCCCATCCTCTTATAAAACAAATTCAAGTTAGGCTAAATCTGCTATTCTTAATGCAGCCTCTCATGGATAATCTAGAGGCTCAAACCTATGAGACATTTGAAAAGGACACGATGAAATACATTCAGGTATGCCTGCCTTTGCAAATAAATGCATAAATAATCTTTTCAGATATTTTGATATCGTTATTTTCTTTGTGTGCCATCGTAGTGTGAAATAATTGGGGGAATGAAGTGCTTTATTTAATATGTAATTATTCTATCTACGTTTTGGAGGGGCCAGGGGTTCTTTGGAAAAGGAAGACATATTGGGATGACATTGCAAACTAAATTACTTTTGTTACCTACTGGTTCAAATGTTTGCTAGAAGGTGTAGTTTCTTTTATTGCGTACAATTGTAAATTTTTTTTTTTTTGCACCTTTTCTAGTACCAAAGGGCAATTTGTAAAGCTTTACAGGACAGGGTTCCAGATGACAAGGCATCTTCAGTGACCACCGTAAGCTGCTCACTTGTAACTGTGCTTTATTAAGTTTGATGACAAAAGTTCTGAAGGTCATGACATGGCTTCATATTTGTTCTGGCAAGGTATTGATGGTTGTAGGAGCAGGACGTGGACCTCTTGTAAGGGCTTCATTGCAGGTGCCTTATCTATCTTATGTATATTACTTTTGGACTAAATTGTTTATATCCAGACTGGATTTTACATGTAGCAGATCATTTTGATGCTCACTCTATATCTCCTTCTCATATGCAGGCAGCTGAAGAAACTGGGCGCAAGCTTAAAGTCTACGCTGTGGAAAAAAATCCAAATGCAGTCGTTACACTGCATGTGAGTTGCAAATTCTCTTTATTGTATTTCTTTCTGTGCTAAGTTGCAAAGTTGATATAGGTGTTTGTTTGAATTAGACTCCCCCACCCCCCCCCCCATCTCCCTCCCCCCCCCTCTTTTTCATGGTCTGCATTTTATATATTGACGTATCTGTGTTTGTTGGAGCAGAGCTTGGTTAAACTAGAGGGGTGGGAAAACATTGTTTCCATAATTTCAAGTGATATGCGTTACTGGGATGCTCCTGAGAAAGCTGACATTTTGGTATGCAAGTATTATCATGAATAATCATCTATTTGTTTTTGGGTTTTCTTAAAACCATTGCCTTCAATTGTGTAATAGGTGAGTGAATTATTGGGTTCATTTGGTGATAATGAGCTATCTCCTGAGTGCCTTGATGGAGCTCAGAGACTTTTGAAGGACGATGGAATCTCAATACCTTCATCGTATGTATACATTTATTTTGAAGTTTTACGTGAAAGGTGCCCCCCTCGGGACAGGATTTGTTCAAAAATCAGTATTGACATTTGGATATCTTGTGGGGAAACTGTCCAGATTTCTTATCTAAGTGCTCAGCATCAATAGTTTTGAATTTTCATTAGTGTTTCTCTCATAAAAGTTTGTATGCCTCTTTTCAGGTACACGAGTTTCATCCAACCGGTGACTGCTTCAAAGCTTTACAATGATGTATGCTCGTGTCTTTGTGCCCAAGATGTCCCAATACTATCTGTTTTGAGGATTCCTTAGCAACTTCTTGTGGTTATGTTTCAGGTTAAGTCGCATAAAGATGTTGCACACTTTGAAACTGCTTATGTTGTTAAATTGCACAACATTGCAAGACTTGCTCCTCCTCAACCTGTGAGATTTTTTCACTCGGGCGCATTTGATGTTATTAACTTGTAAACAGTCTTAATTCATCAACTGTTTCACCATGACTTGATATATTGTTTTAAGCATCTGATATCTTGTTTTCAACTAAGATAGGTGTTCACGTTTATTCATCCAAATCGCTCAATTGACAAAAGCAATAACCGGTACACGAAGTTGCAGTTTGGAGTATCCAGTGATACTGGCTCGGCCATGATTCACGGTATGTGGTGGCATCATTTTTCTTTTGGTAAATAGGTATTCTTGAATGATTCAAGAATGTCATTAGGGTGTTTGCATTTAGTTAATGTGACTGAATTCTCCTCTGATTGTACTGCTGACTCTTGAATGATTATCATGTGCCATAATGTTGGAAATTTTAAAAATATGAATGGTTCATGTTAAAATCCGATCAATACTTATTGGGCCTCTTTTTTGGGTATCATTTGTCGATATGAAATGAATTTACCCTGGAAAACTCTCAAGAAATGTTAAACATCATTTATTGTTACGGAGGCAAAAATGAACAATAAAAAAAGTGCTTGAGGCATGCACATGTAATGATAGTATGCATGATAGGATGGGAAAAGGCGAGGAATGCAAATAGTCAAAATTTGTATATTGTAAATCTTGCTGAACATTGTTGGAAGATATGGATTTTGTTTCGGGGTTGAGAAAGCATTAGTGGGTTGGTTATGCAATGCAATGATTTTGGTTTATTGCACCTGCCATGTTTAACAACCGCTACTTGAATTTGTTCTTTGAGCAGACTAAGATCTGAGTATTTATGCTGAGAAAAACACATGCACACATTTAATTAAGACGTTTGTATTAGGAAATGTCTGATTTACCCTTTTCTCTACACCTTCAGGATTTGCTGGCTATTTTGATGCTGTTCTATACAAAGAAGTTCATCTTGGCATTGAACCGTCAACGTCAACACCAAACATGTTTAGCTGGTGTGGATCCCTACTATCCTTTTCTTGTGCGGTTGATGCTTGTCATCCTATGTTTGCTTTTTCTTTCCAATTGTTAAAATGTTTTTATTTATTTTATATTTTCATGGTTATGCTACAAATGGTAAACACATGAAGCAAAGCATGGCTAAAACTTATTTGGTAGTTATATGGCTTACATTACATGCTGTTTATCATAGCTCAAACTTATGTGGTAGTTATAAGACTTACATGCTGTTTATCATCTTGATGAACCCAAAAATTATTGGTTTCTTGTATCTGTAAATCACTGCACTATTTGACCTGGTATGTTGTTGTACTCAGGTTTCCAATATTTTTCCCACTGAGGACACCCATTTCTCTACATCCTGGTTCTTCTCTTGAAGTACATTTTTGGCGTTGTTGCCGTCCTAGCAAGGTAACGATTAGTAAACCCTTAAAAGACAATCCTTTATTGTTTACAAAGAATGTATAAATCTCAAGGCCATTATGCATGGTCAGAATCTTGAGCATATAATTAGTGTGTTTTGTGCATCTGTTCCTGAGTTTGTAGTTTTTTTTTTATGAATAATGAGTCTTTGAATGAGCTCCTATGGAATGTGATGCAGGTTTGGTATGAATGGACTGTGACATCGCCCTCCAGTTCACCCATTCACAACACCAATGGACGTTCATATTGGGTCGGGCTGTAGCGTCGCTTGGTTTTATGTCTTGTTCGATACACGTGAGGATTGAAAGTCTGGTATTCCGATGCTTAAAACGCAAGCAGAGTTGATTGTTTGATCCATCTTAGAGGCGACTAAGTTGAGTGTCTAATATGCCTATGCCCCACCTAAAATTCATGGTGGTGAATTAGCTTGGGTGCCCCATAGATTTGGGAAGAATTACACCCGGATACATGCAGTGCTTGTCCCTGATGTTTGTATTGAATATATAAGGCAATAGAAATGTATATCTGTTGTTAGGATTTGAAATTTTGTTGTTCGACTCTATACAATAGTTGACGATATGAGTTATTGAAATCACTTGATTAGAGATAAAAGTGGATTAATTTGAGGGCGAGGAAGGGATCATTGAGGGCATTCCTGGTCTTACAGTGGATTCATGCAGCAAGGTTCAGATTGAATGGACATAGAGGGAACGGGGTCTATACAACTGGAAATGAAAATGATGTTATAATACAAATATTTTTTGAAATATAAATATATACATAATCGTTCTTATTTATCATTTAAAATTTGCCCTCTCTCTAAGTCTAATTTTGGGCAATGGGGAAATAATCAGATAATTTAGGGCCATGTCCATGCAATTAGAAAATAATCAAATAGATTAGGGTCTTTGAGTTTCAGACTTTGGGTTATAAAACTCATCATTAACATTTTGTATAAAATTGCAAGTGAAAAATAGAACATGTGAACGGAAATAATATTTATACATGTGACAAACTCCCAATTACTCGACCACAAACCCCCCCAATCCCTCCCTCTCTCCCTCTCTCTCTCTCTCACCCTATTTTTTTCTCTATCCAGAAAACTCCCAAGCCCAATGCCACTATACAACCCCCATCTGCACCCAAGATCCATCCCAACCCTAACCCCACCCAAGACCCATCCCCCAACAACTGCCCGAATTCCAACCCCAACCCCACCTCCACCAGAGACCCATCCCCAGCTCATACCCATCTTCTTCTTTTTTCCTAATTTTTTTTCTTCATTTATAATATATATATATATTTTTAATTTTAATTCACTTAACGTCCACATCAGCAATCTAATAAATTTTTTTTTACTAAACTTGACGGAATGACCAATAATGTCATTAAAAAAACATAAAAAATCAAAGACAATAATTTTACAAACCTAAGGCACAATTTGTGATAAAAAAGCCTTTATAAATTCCAAAGCCTGTAAAGTTGGCCTCTCCTCGAAATTCCTTTCCAAACCTGAAAAGGTTTAAAACAGAAAAAAATACAGAGGTTATAAATCTGTATCTTTCCTCTCTGCTTGTGATACGAAGAGAGAGCGAGGGAATTTCAACAAACACCGCCCTTAGCGAAATCCAGGTTCTGTTTGTTTCCCCGGAAATCAATTGCTTGCCCTTCTTCGTTTTGCGTTGGATTTGTATCCACCTGTTTTTGAATCTAGGGTTTCTGCGAGTTGATTTTAGTACCGATTGTGATTGAACAGTGATTTTGAAGAGCGAGATGTACAACGGAATAGGGTTACAAACTCCAAGGGGGTCTGGGACCAATGGTTACATACAGACTAACAAGTTCTTCATCAAATCGAGGACCGGAAAGGTCGCCGATTCTTCCAGAGGCTTTGACGACGACCAGGGCATGGGCGGCGTCATGAAGAAGGCCAACAGGGACATCCTCGAGCATGATCGCAAGCGCCAGATTCAGCTCAAGCTTGTGGTGCTCGAGGATAAGCTCATCGATCAGGGTTTTACGGATGCTGAGATCGCGGAGAAGCTCGAGGAGGCTCGGAAGACTCTCGAAGCCGCAGCTGCTTCCGAGGAGCTCGGTGGATCCACCGCCGTTGTGATTTCCGATAAGAAGTAATTTCTCTCTTTTTTGGTTAAAGTATGAAATGTTGAGAATTGCTTGCATATTTGAATAGTAATATCTTTAATTCTCTAATTATAGTAGGATATTTTGCATGTAGTTTGCTGCTCAATAGAATGTGATTAAAAGTTGGACATTGAAATGTGATATTTTGAATTTTTTGATTAAATTTATATTTTGTCACTTAACCAGGGTTTCAGATACACAGACCCACCAAATTGCTGCCAGGAAGGAGAAGCAAATGGAAACATTAAGAGCTGCTCTTGGACTAGCTTCATCTGATTTAACAGAAAAAGATACTGATGAGGTTGATGATGGACTGAAAAGTAGTCGGAAGAATGGTCCAAATGATGATGGCAGGCCTCAGGAGAGAAGCGAGCATGCATTTTTGGACAGGGACTATTCGCGGAAGAAACATGGGGAGGAAAAGCAGAAAGCTGAAAAAGATGATAAGAAAAAGAGTGTGAAAGAATCTAGGCGGAACAAGAAGGAAGAAAGTAGGAAGAAAAGGCATAAGTATGATTCTTCTGATACCGATAACAGTGGTAGTCCTCCGAAAGCTGATAAAAAGAAGAAGCGCCGTGGAACTAGCAGCAGTGATGAAGATGATTCTGAAGTTGATGTTGGCAAGAAGCACAAGGTTGCAAAGAAGCACAATAAAAGAAGAAATGAAAACACCGATGATTCCGAGTCTGCCACCAGTGATGATGATGCGAAGGACAGTTCAAGAAAGAAAGTTGATAAGTTCAAAAAACCTCATAGGAGGCATGATTCCGATGAAGATGATTCAGAAGTTGATGGTAGAAAGAAGCAGAAGGTTGTAAAGAAGCATAATAAGAGCCGAAAGAATGACACTGATGATTCTGATTCTGCTACCAGTGATGATGGTGCTGAGGGCAGATCCAGAAAGGAAGTTGAGAAATCCAAACAACCTCGTAGGAGGCATGATTCTGATGAAGATTCTGGTTCTGATAAAGACTTCTCGAAGAGTAGAGCTGAAAAGGAGAAACTACATGTGAAACCAAGCAGGCGGCATGATTCTGGGGATGAGTCTGATTCTGACAGCAGGATGGAAAGGAAAAAAAGTCAAGTTGAGAAGCAGAGGAATCAGCATGGTAGCCGAAATGTAGAGCGAGATAATTTTGTCGTGGAGGATGACAACAAAGGCAACAATGTTAGAAGTGGAAAAAGCAGGAAAAATTATGATGTGGATGATGAATCTGACTATGAAAGGTCCAGAAAAAGTAGAGGTGCAATAACAGAAAAGAGTAGAGGAAGTGGCAGGATTGATACTGATGATGATGTGACTGTAGAACGTGAGGACAGAGTTCACAGCAAGGATAGTGAACCACAATGGGTTAGTAGGAGGGGTAATCAGGATTACGAAGAGCGTGGAGGAGGTAGAAGCCGCAGCAAGGATGATCAGGAGCATAAGGGTAGAAAGCACGGAAGGGATGAAGAGGATCATGGAATACGTGGAAGACACAACAAGGAGGAAGAAAATAGGGGAAGGAAGCATGGAAGAGACGAAGAGGATCATGAATATAGAAAGCACAGAGAAAATCACGAAGAGGAGCATGGAAATAGAAAGCTTGGGAAAATGGAGGAAGAACAGGGAAATAAGGATATTGACAGGGATCAAGTCATGGATTACAAGAGAGCAAAATATGATGATTCTAGATCAAATGAGAGGAGGAGGCACGAAAATGACAAACACAATGAAGAAGATCCTAAATATAGAAGGCGTGTAGAGGATGTCGAAGAGGAGCGTGGTAATAGAAGGCATGGAAAAATAGATGAAGAAAGGGGAAGTAAGGAGACTGAGAGGGAGAAGAGGAGGCACGGAAATGACAAACATAATGAAGAGGATCGCAAATATAGAAGGCATGCAGAAGATATTGAAGAGGAGCGTGGAAATAGAAGGTATGGTAAAGTAGATGAAGAAAGGGGAAGTAAGGAGACTGAAAGGGTTAGGAGGAGGCATGAAAATGACAAACACAATGAAGATGATCGTATATATAGAAGGCATGGAGAGGATGTTGAAGAGGAGCGTGGAATTAGAAGGCATGGAAACATAGATGAAGAAGGGGGAAGTAAAGAGCCTGAGAGAGATAGGCACCTGGATTACAAGAGAGCAAGATATGATGATTCTAGAAGGCATGGAAACATAGATGAAGAAGGGGGAAGTAAGGAGACTGAGAGAGATAGGCACCTGGATTACAAGAGAGCAAGATATGATGATTCTAGATCAAGTGAGAGAAGAAGATATGAAAATGACAAACATAATGATGGTCGTTCCAGGAATCGGGACTGATTTATGGTAAGATATACTTTAAAAAAAAAAAAAAATCTTTACATGCATTGTTTGTAAAATGCTTTTGAATTTTTTGTTATGTTGAGGTCACATACAAACATCAAGGTTGCGTGCCTTTTAATAAATGTCACCGAGTGCATGTTATCAGCCATCCATTTTGTTATGTGTCATGGGTTCCCATGCTTTAGTTTCTATGTTTTTGGTTTATAAGAATTAAGGTGGTTGTAGCTGTCGTCTTCATGCAGCTTCTTTTCTGCAAAACACTAATTTCTGTAAAGAGAGGAATAAACCTATCTGTTGAAAGCTGAAACATAGTGGTTTATATGCTTAGCAAAGTGTGGCATTAGAAGTGGCAGTTGGATATGTAGTGTCAAAATAGTCTCCTCTGAGTCGCTCTTTGTAACTCATCCATGCACGCTCCCTTTGTTTTCTAAATCTGTTTTTTCATCGCAATATAACCTTCATTGTGGTTCTAACATAAGAATGTGACAGGTTTTATTGTGTGTGTCAGAGGAGCTTGCTGAACATAATCGACTGTCGAGATAACTGGTTGTGCCGGTTGTGCCGCCGGTGATGGAGGTGGCATATTAGTTTGACCAACCGTCGAGAGCTGAACTGGTTGTGCCGCCTGTAATGGAGTGGAATTTTAGTTTGGCCGAGTTTGTTGTATTGCATTTTGAGTTGTAATGTTTTCTTGGATCTGTATCAGATGATGCAACTTACCTGTAATACGGTTTTTAGGAACGCAGTTTGAGACTTAGTTTTTTTTGTTTGCCATCAGATCCAGCCCGGAATGCTGTGATTTTATTTTGCTATTTTCACGAGTCTTTGGCATGCCTTCTTCCCTGCAGCCAAGGGAGTCTTTGAGGAAGCGATGAGAAACGCAATGCTTTTAATCTATTTATTTGTTGTTGGCCTATTTGTTTATTAGCAGCATGATGCAATGCATCCACCAATGTGTCATGGCATTTGCCAATGAAGTCACGGATTTGGTTACAATTGTAATTTTTCTTCTTTGTAAGGTGACAATGATAAAACCATGAAAGCAAGGGATTGACAAATTTCCTTCTAACTTGAATGTCATAAATTGATGAACTAACAATGTTATTCCATTACATTCTTAAGATATACAGACGAAAATGGCACAAAACTAAAAATTTACATCTCCTCTTGGTCGGGAATTTTAACAGATTTTATATCTATACGCAAAATTGTAGGACATCATCATAAGGATCAAGGATATTGTGGGGAGGTTTTAGTTTTAGACCTAAATTTAAGCTGCAAGTTAACAATTTCCTCCCCAAAAGAATGACCGCAACTTGAAATAATGTCGCCGGAAAGTAGAGTTGAATGTTCAGATTGATGCAGAAGGGATTACTTTTCGTCTTAGGCTGGAAACTACGACTCCCCATTCCGTCTTCTTTTGTTTTACTCATCTATCTCTGTTTGCAGAAATGGATGGAAGATCATCCAACTGCTTGCTTATCAACAACCCATTTGCTGTAATCTTGTAGTAGTTGCTGCAGAAGCAATGGCACCAGCCTATCCACTAAGGCTTGCATCATTCTGCATGTCATCACACTTGCACAGTTTGAATTCATCTCTGCCCAAAAACAATTATATAAAGTTCGAAAGAAACAAACAAAGCTTCAAGTACTTACAAATTTCCAGGACGCTCAACAGCTGATACTGGCATCATGGTGAAAGGGCGTGTATAAATCTGCACATAACATATGCTATTGAAATCCTATATTCCAGCTCAATTATGCAAGTAGAAACTAGAAACAGCTGCTAATGACAGGTGAAAATGGCATGTATCGGCTATTGCGTCGAAAGCGAAGGAGAAAGATAAAGAGAGTGAAGGATAATGCAAGCGAAATTTTAACAACCTCAAGAGTGAGTTTTAGCTTCACATCAACCTCCAAAAAAGATTCAGAGTCATTTGTGTCCCACGACATGTGATTTCTCATGAATGCTGTAAATAGAGACCATAAGATTAGAAGACGCTTGATATTCTTTTTCAAAGAAATACATGAAGAGCCTTGCAGCCAGGCCCTTAGAATAAAGGCTTTCAAAAATAAATGAGCATTTGATGACCTTACAAGTCTTTCTTCCTTCGAAAGTGTAAATTCGATATTCCCATGGACTAAAACTTACTCTTCTAAAAGTTACAAGACTCTCACCCAATCTTTATTCACCTGAAAAATGGCTGTTTTGGCGTTCCACGGCTTCTGAACCCTCAAACTGCAAATCAAATTTGTAAGAATCCATCAAATGCATCCTCATTTTGCAATGTTACAAGTTCACTTTTATATGTAAGCATTTATGGGATTTGAAACTCACCCTGCAAGAAAGCATCTCAACTATACAATCTTCATTTGTTGGGGTCACTCTCAAGTCCAGCACAGGAGCAGCTTCAAAATTCAAAAGCTGAAGCTTTGGCAGGGTGCATCTGCACAGAAAAAGGGCATTGTTTTTTCCTATCTTAGACTCACTTTTGAAGTTTCAAGTGAACATGGAAGAAGTCAAGCACAAAAGGGTTCCAAGGGAATGACCTGTAAGTATCAGTATCAAGGGATTCAAAGCTTTTTAAGGCTCTGGTGTTAAGCATGGCTTCAATTCCTGATTGGTGGCTGAGAAACTCACTAATGTGAAAAGTCTTGCCACCAGAGCTATCATCATGATTTGGCAGCTTAATTCTTTCCTTCTTTGCAGCACACAAATTTGCTTTCTTTGCATTTGACTCTGAACTTAAGCTGGTTGCTTTAGTTACCTTTATCACTTCAATTTTCTTCCTGAAATATAAAAGCAAAGATTTTTTAACCATTGAACGATCACTGCTAACTTTTCTTAGATGGGTCAAGATAAAATTGCTAATTGCAATACAAAATTAGAAAAAAGAACCTGGGGTTGAAGATTGGCATATGAGAGAACCCATGTACTTGTTCATGCCACTTGATAGCTAGTGTCTTCATTTTGCTGCAAAATGATATTTTAAGATGCAGGAAAGCACACATAGAAATTTAAATTATGAACTGTTGGAAAGGAAGAGATCAAAACCCTTAGCAAATCAAATTGTCTGCAAGCCGTGTTTTATTATTTTCATAGTTCTGTTTGGTTGGGGAGAATAGTGGGAACAGAGAGGGGAAGAAAATTCACCAGTTCTGGTTCTTTAAATTGTTTTTGGTTTTGTTCCTCTAAAAAAAAATTCTTTTGGTTTTGAGTTGGAAGAGGATAGTGGTTTTAATGTGTGCGTCGAATATTAAATGTCACTGAGAGTTGAGGAGGGGATTCGGATTTGATTTTGAGATAAGATAGAGGATCATGAAAAGAAAAGACATGACAACTCAGCAGCTCTCAATGTCTCTCAACCCACAACCACTGCAAAAATACAATTTTGCCCACGCCCCCGTTATGACTATTATTCACCATTACCACTTCTTCCTTTTTTCTTTTTTCTTTTTTAATTAATACACGCAATAGTCTAAATTATTATTTATTCTACACTCATTAGTGAAAGATAAACAACTTTGCATCTTGATTTATAATAACTCAAGAGAAGATTTCTGGTAATTTATCAAAAGAAAAAAACAAGAGAGAAACGAGAAGATTTCTAATACATGGTCATTACGCTTCCAACACCAACGTCTAGCATATTTGCAAGGAAATAGTTCCTATCAAATGAATGAACACTCTAGGGTTTGAGATATTTCATATATGTGGAATTACATTCCTCAAAAACAAAAAATGTCTATATAATCTAAACTCCCAACCTAAACAAAATGTGAATAAAAAATGGGGAAAACACCAGAGATGCAGATAAATATTGCTGTACGAATGTCTTCAAAACCTAATTCATCAAAATAATTAAACTAAGCCTTCTGAATCACCCTCAGCTTAGCACTTCTGGAACGGCTATTCAGGCTCTCTTCCTTTTCAGATGGTGTAATTGGTCTCTTAGTGAGAATTGTTCCTCTCAAGCCTTGTACCATTTGTTTGATCCATGCTTCACTTTCATCAATGTCATTCTTGATCTTTCTCAAATCTTTCTTCCGCGCTTCTTCTTCATTCATATCAATATCCCCATCTCCATCTTTGACATTGATTATGTCCAGAAATGTTTGTTTCACAATTCTGTCTTCCAAACTATGGAAAGAGATGACCGCTAGCCTACCACCAGGTGCAAGGCAGTCAAAACAAGCATAAAGAGAATCCTCCAGAGTCTTCAGTTCATCGTTGACAGCTATCCTCAGAGCTTGAAAGACCCTTGTAGCTGTCTTAATCCAACCTTGCCTTCCTTCTGTTGCAATTGAATTCGATTTTAGTAATTGAAACTTTTTTTGCATAGCCATGACCAAAACAAGCAAAGGTACTATAATTTTGACAGAAATGTACAATGCAAGGCCAAAGTAGAACCACAACAGAGCACAAGAGGATACCTACCTCGACTCAGAGGAGTCGCACTTTTTATAAGATCAACTAGATCACCAGTGGAATGCAATCCACCATTCAATCGGGCTTTAACAATTCTATTTTGAAGAGAGTACCAGTTACTTTCTTCCCCATACTCTCGCAGGATGCGCCCTACCTCAGTCTCTGGCCAAGAGTTTAAAATGTCTTCAGCTTTCAGACTTGCCTGTCATAGCCCTACTCCAATCAATTAAATGAAACAAACATTTAAAATGATGATGCAACCGGTAAAACAAAGGAATCATGTATGTCATTCCGCCTAGAAACTTTTCATTCACCCTACAATATCACCTAGAACTTCAATGAAGCAGACAGACATTGTTGGCAGCGGGCATTAATTTCGAAAAGAAAATAGATAACTAAGCCTATTTCCAGAAGTCAAGAGTCACAGGTTCATACAAATTATAACAAGGGGATCATAATTGGGGCCATTCAAATCTTTTCAACCCCACATGAGCCCATGATAGGCAATGTACAGCAGTCCATCCTCAACTGTCCTAAATATTAAATCCTCATGAAGGTCATGGCACATCCAATCCTCATACTTATGTAAAATATCGTCAAGGGCAGCAATTTGCTGCATGTACATGCATGTGGCGTAACTGTAGCCTCACCATATGCTTCTGATGAGAAGTGATTATAGCCTAAACATCAGTATAATTGGCATCACATTTGAGTTAATTCACTGACGCAAGCAACCCTGATGGACAAGTATAGAGAGAATGGTATTAAAGACTCCATGATGGAGTCCATCTAGAGAAATAATTATCACCATAAATACTAGATTGACTCAATAAGATTACCAACAGTCTATAACAAAGTTCTACCAACAGTCTATAACAAAGTTCTACCAGCTAAAAGACTTCAAAATGGAGAAACCAGGCAGCCTACACTTACACACTCAAATTTTTTATATGCATAATTAGAGAACAAAAAAAAAAATTTAAAAAAATTAAAAAACATTTTCCCAGTCTCCATTAGATATACGAATGTCGAAACATCTGTTACCTGAGGATCCATTCGCATATCAAGAGGTCCATTAGCAAGCACACTGAACCCTCTTTCAGGATCGTTCACTTGCATTGATGACATTCCCAAGTCCATTAAAATCCCATCAATCCCAGTGTCAAGGAGTGTCTCATCCACATCGCAAAGCAGAGACTTAACATATCTGAAATTCTCCAGAAAGGTGGAAGCTTTGAGGGTCGAAGAAGTTGGGTTATGCAAAACAGAGTTGATCCGTGCTCGAGCCTTCTCAAGCGCCACAGGATCAACATCAAGTCCTACATACACTTCCATTTCTGGATGGCCTTCAATTATCTGCAAGTAATTAACAATAAATCCAAAAACCCAACTCACAAAAACTTCAAATGAAGAGAGATGAAGAGTGATTACTGACCGCAGAGGAATGCCCAGCAGCTCCAACCGTACAGTCGACGAAGTACCGGAGCTGTTTGGATGCCGAGAATACATCCAAAACTTCACCAAGCATGACTGGAATGTGGGTGGCAGTATCTCCATAACGTTTAATGTTTTCCAATTTGAACTCTCTATCAGAACGCGTTCTCCTCTTTTCTTTTATCACCACTCTCTGCTTCAGCTTCTCCTTCTCCTTCTTCTTCTTGCTTGTGGTGCTGCAGTTGCTGCTGATACTAGAGGCGGTTGTGAGGCTTCGCAGACGGAATGATAACGAGGAAAAAGAGAAGAGCTTTGAGGCTGAGGCCGATGTTGATGCTATTGCCATTTCTTTCTTCCAAATCTATAACCACACTGATGTGGTTTTGATTTTAATTTTTGTAGCCCTAAAGTGGGATGCTGGGTTGGCCCAAACACCAAAACTCCACTATCCAAAAATCAAAAACCAAACTTCAAACCTTGAAGGGAAAATTTTACGAATTACACATGAAGTTTTAGGCTTGTTGTACACCGCCGCTTGAAAAGAAAATTGAAGCAACGTGCTATTTATGAACAAGCGCATTAGTCATTTGATTTTAAATTTTGACATCTTGGAGTTGGAATTTGGATTGGGGTTATGGGAATGAATTTTCGCATTTTTGAGTCATTTAAGAGTTTGGATTGGGGTTAAGGGAATGAATTTTGGCATTTTTGGGTTTTGAGTTTGGATTGGGGTTTCGTGTGTGAATTTGGGCTTTTGACTTAGAGTTTAGATTGGGGCTTCGGTTACGATTCTGACAATTTGTGTTTTGAGTTTGGATTATGGCATTTTGAAGTTAGATATTGGATGAGGGTTTTGGGTATAAACTTTGGAGTTCTGAGTTTGGATTGGAGTTTCGGGTATGAATTTTGGCATTTTTTAGGTTTGTGAGTTTGGATCGTGTATGAATTTTGGCCTTTTGTGGTTTTAAATTTTGAGTTTAGATTGGATTTTGGGGTAGGAATTTTAGAATTTAGATTGGAGTTTTGGATATGAATTTTAGCATTTTGGGGTATTGGGTTTGGATTAGGGTTTTGAGTATGAATTTTGACGTTTTGAGGTTTAGAGTTTGGATTGGGGTTTCATGTAAGAATTTCGGTATTTTGGGGTTTTGATTTTGGATTAGGGTTTCGTGCATGAATTTTTGTATTTTGGGTTTAGATTGGGACTTCATGTATGAATTTTGATCTTTTGTAGTTTTGAGTTTGGATTGTGTTTTTGAGTATGAATCCTAAAGTTTAGTTCAGGGAATATTAAAGAATTCAAAGAACTGTCTTCTTATTATAAGAAATCCGGTATAGGTGCTTTTCTTCTAGTATTCAAGGCTCTTTATTTTGGGGGTGTATATGATACCTGGGCTCCGGGCGGGGGAGATGTAAGAAAAATTGTTTAATCCAAAGTATCTCACAACCAATATAGAACACGGAGGAAGGGTTGGGAGATACTCTCATTGAAATAACTAGTAGCAGAAATTTTGCATTTGCATTAATGTGATGATTGAAAATAAGCAAAGCTTTGCTTATTGCAGAAAAAAGTTGGAAAGTCTATCACAGTTTGATTAGGTCTAAGCTAATCTTTGGTATGTCAACTGTCAAACCGCCAAAAGCAGTTAACAGAGAGAGATAGGTGGCGGCCTAGCTACTTTCATCCCCTACCCATTTGTCATCTCCATTAATATTACAAAATTATTATTAACATTATTAAATAAATTATATGAGGATGATGGAAATATATGGTCTGCCTGAGCTGTTAGCGTGTTGCCTGTCTCTGCCGCTCGTAAACCATTTTCTTCTTTTTGACCGACTGCTTTAGTTTTAAATTCATCACTCTTTATAATCCCATTGCTTTCTTTATTTATTTCACCTTTTTTATTCTATGTCTACTGCTTGTTGCTTTAATCATGAAAACAAACTAGGTCCACATTCTCTCTCTCTCTCTCTCTCTCTCTCTCTCTCTCCTTCCTTTTTAAAGTTGATCATTTAGGTCTAAAAAACAGGCTTGGTTGTAGTTGGTATTGGTGCAAGTAAGTGGTGATGTCGACAACAATGGATAAGCAAGTAGAAGCAAACCCATCATCATCATCATCATCATCACCATCACCATCACCATCATCATCTCCAGGAAGAGGAAGAGAAGAAGGACTAAAGAGAGAAGAAGAAGATCATGAAGGTGAAGGAGGAGGAGGAGCGGCTCTTCATTTTGAGGATAGAGCAAGAGCAGCCCAATATCCCACTTTCATAGGGAAGCATAAACTGGCAGCTTCTATATCCCATCTCCATAACCAAATCGACATCATCCAGGTCGGTCTTTCATTTCATTCTTCTTGTGTATTCTGTAATTGTTAGAAAAACCAATAATTTATCATTAAAAACAAAAGTTATGACTTGTGATGCAGAAAGAGCTGACCCAACTAGAGACAGTAGGTGAATCCTCCATTGTCTGCAAAGAGTAAGCAAAATCCAATGTTAATCTGTTTTATCAAACTTCAATCCAACCCAACATCACTTTTTTTCTTTTTTTTCTTTTAATTTTTAATTTTATAAATGTTTATGGTGAATCTCATACAGGCTCATTGCCAGCGTTGAATCCAGTTCTGATCCCCTGCTTCCATCGTAAGAGATAATTATAATTCCCACCAACCATGTCCCTTCTTTCTTTGTTGTTGTTTAAGAGGACTTTTCTTTTCTATCTTAATCTTGACTGGGATGGGATATTTGTGTACACACAGGACTAAAGGTCCAGCTGATGTAGGGTGGGATAGGTGGTTCAGAGGAGCCCACAACTCAAGAAGTCACAATCGCTGGATCTAAAAACTTGTTCACTTTCTTCAAAATCAGTGTTTTCTTTCTTTTATGCATTATCTTCAGGCAGGGGAAAATAGGAGGTTCTGTTTTTGGTGCACTTTCTTTGACCATGATTTGAATAACTTATTGGGAAGAACATGATTGGCATACAGACAAGCAAACATAAAAAATTACACGAAAGAAAATTCATTTGGGATATACCCCTTTGAGCATCTGTTATATTATCATACTCTCTTTTTCGATTTGGTTTTTTATTTTTATTTTTATTTTTGGTCTCAACATTGTCTTTGCTTGCTAAAGAGGCCTTAGTAATTAGAAATTTTATTCCAATTATTTTTATTATTGCCGCAATCGAAGATTAAGAACGAGTGCATCAATATACAAGATTGATTTCATCTACTTTCCCGCGAGGAAGTAACATTTGAGGCAGAGGAAATAACACATGAAACTCGCTTTATTAACACTTTATAAAACTTACTTGTACAATGACTAGCCGCAGAAGCTATTAGCTATGAGAGAAAACATCACACCCCATCAATTTTGACAAATCTACATTCAAGACAACACATGCCATGATAACTAAACATTGTTCGGCATATATAACAGGCACGGTAACATCCTTACGAACAGAAAAATGACCACCTGGTTAGAACCAAAACATTCGACCAGGACACGGCACACATCACATTTCCTTTTCCGATGTGCCAGCGAGCATGGCAGCATATGGCAAAATGTCTTCAAAGGCAAGGGACAGGGTAACCTACATTACACACGGGACCAGCCTTCAGGAAGCCCACAGTTACTAGGTTCAACTGCTTCTGGAACAAAAAGAAGAGTGAGAAGGGTCAAAATAGAAAATGATTTCCCAAACAAATCCTGAAAATCAGCGGCAGCATTTATCCATTTTTAATTGAAGTAAAATTAAAATGGAAAAAAAAACTCATAAAACATAATTTACCTAAATAGGGGAAAAGGAATCAGAGGAGAAAGAATGTACAAGATAAGGTTAAGAAGAGGAGAAGAAAAAAGAAAAGAAAAGGAAAAGGTAACACAGAAGATTCAGCAAGCCAGTTTATGGAACAAAAAGGAAGTAGTTGGATAGTACAATTGCAACTAACCTCAAAAATGCAGGTCTTCAGAATGCAGGTTGAAGTTTAAAAATATTCAAGTCACCTCCCCTCTATCAATATCTACAAAAACATGCATATTACATTCAAATATTAAATAGCAAAAGCAAGCATCTTATACAACTTGCGATGAAACATTTGCTGTCAAAAGCGTCCCACGAAACCCCTCTTCAGTGTGTTGCACATCCATTTTCTGGTCAGATAGCTCATCTGTATAAAAAAAATTAAAATGCATGTTATGGTTATTGAAATTGGCCAATGCATTACAATCAGACCAACTACAAACATTTCCTAAGCACCATATTTTAAAAAATGTCCAAATAACTAACAACATGAAATTACCAGCAATATCTCGGTTCTCATGGATTTCTGAATCGTTCACCCAAAGCTTATCCCCAGGGAATATATTCACGTCCGCAAGCGTAGCAACTTCATCATCAATTATCCGAGTACCTTTGTGAAGTACCTGGTTTTCCTTAACAACCTGCATAATGTAAAACAGTAATCAGATGCCAACAGGAACAAAACAATTTTAACTCATAGTTAATTTATATATTGAAAACACCAGGGGCACAACACGAGAGTGCCACCTTAAAAGGACAAGTTGTGAAATGAAACCAGAATACTTTCAATCTTGGAAAGATGGATGTGTAAACAAACAGAAAGTGCACATAGCACTTGTGTTTGTGCATGTGTGCATTAGTGTGTATGTTCGCTTGTATATGTTAGCTTCAAGTAGCATACCCCAAAAGATTCCCATATCATCATTTTTAACTGGTATACGGTTGTGGAACCAGAGACTTTCAAGCTTATCTGATCCCCAGTCTTTGTCTTCCGAGAGCGCTTGGAAACTCGGCGATCTGGATCAAAATTTGTTTCAGAAGGTTTTAGAATGGATTTTGGAGCTTCCTTGCCATGTATAAAGTACACATATATGTCCTCATTGCAATAGTCAAGCTTCCGCATTAGTTCCCTGCTTTCTCTTTCTCCAATGCAATCCTCACATATCTAGGAAAATTGAGACACCTAATCAGAAGAACAACTTCAAAAATGCTCCTTGTAACTTGCAAATTTTGATGTAACCCACACTCGAAATTTGTAAAATTTGTAGATTTTTTTCGTTAGCAAATGTTGCTGGCACTTAAATTCTGCATAATACCAAAATTGATTCCTAAAAGAGAGATGGGGAGAGACAGAGAGAACTAATTCCACAAGGCAACTTAAGCTACTACTTTCCATAAGTTAACTCGAGTAACCAATTATCCTACCAGAAGACAACAGATCCGAAGATTCCAGAGATTGGAGCTCCTAATGTAGACAAATTCTACTTTAAAACAAGTTTCCTCCGCTATGCATGACAAGAAAAGAGAAGGAAAAAAAAAAGGAAAAAAAAAAGGTAAGCCTTTACCTCAGGACAAGTCCTAATCACGAGTTGTCTAGACTCAACTTCACCATTTACTGGATTTGGGGTACTTAGATCCTCCTCACACATTGGCATCTCTTCGCAGGACCCTGCCAAATTATTTCCTTCAGTTTTACTTAACTCAATTTCAGCAGATATGCCCTTCTCCTGTACACCACCCCATTCCTCACAAAAGGATTTCCAGTCACTCTCAGGAATGATTATTAACCCATCCACCTAGAATCCACAGAGAAAAAAGAAGAAGCAAGAATTCCAACATTAGAGCATTCACACAAGATTAATCAACAAAAATAGCTGCAAGTTTACCATTCAAGATGGCCTGGCATCTCTCTCTCTCTCTCTCTCTCTCTCTCTCTCTCAAACACACACACACATATTCACAAACACATTTATTCACACTTACAGGGGGAGACTTCTGGGAAATTAAACCACGTTTAGAGACCAGATCAACAGGCCTTTCTAGAAGTCGTGAATGCTGAAAGAAAGCAAGAGGAAAGTTAAAATAATTTCATAACACTAATAACTGAATAAAAAGAAGGCAGATTGAACACGGACCATAATAGTTCTCAAATGCGCAACAAAACTTTTAGTTCAAATAATCAGTCCATAACTTGATGCCAGGATTCCTCAACTTGTTGAATTGGGACCAATGGTAAGTTTGTCTGACTTATGAGTATGGTTAAAGTAAAAAACATGCATATCGCCATTTATGGTCTACCAGAGGTGCTGGATATTCAACAGAATCACTGCCCAGAAAAGTTGCAAGTTACCTTTTCACACTTCAGCAAATCCATGATGCCCTCTAATGTTTCAGGTTTCTCCACTGAGGAAACATTCTTGCCACTTGCAGTAATGTAGTTTTTCCACTTCGAAAGCCAAGAAGAGGGTATCAAGTAATACTTGCAATCCAGAGAAAGTGGCACAGTTTTCCCTGTAAGTAATTTCTCATGAGTCTGGCGCTGTTTGAGCCTCACCACTCTGCAGCACAAATACTGGTTAACGCAATTACACATGCTTATCAGTCTGCTAGGAGTAAAAGTTTAAATTACCTCAAAGAATCCTCCATGCATGCAACTTCAGATAGTTCATCACTGCATTGGGAACACTGTGCAGAGTCTAAAGGAAACGTTGAACAACCCAACTCATCATCAGGCTTTACTGCAAAAGCATCTTCATAAAGGAAGAGCCAGAGATTCTCGGGAACAAGCAATCTCTTAGCACCAGTGGCTTGGTCAGGCATAAGTTGCCCATGAGGACACCTAATTGAAGCTGTTGGTCCCGCATCAGCTTCTGATGGAGCATCAAGAATTTTTCTTTTAAGCCACTGTTGTAACCTACAAATAGAAACTAACTAGAATTACTATAGAAAAAGAAAATATGATGCAGCAGAAGATTGAAGAGGTCTGAAGGAAGAATAAAAAGCAACAGAATAGTTTGCAGCCATACCATGCTTTAGAAACAAAATATTCTCCATCTGAACACCTCCCTGCTAGTGCATCCTCAGCAACTTGCTTCATGAGTATTCTCCTATCCCTATAGCTGTCAGCACATACTACATTTCGAGCCCCCTCAGTAAGGCAAACCATGCAGTAGGCATCAGAGGCCAGTATTGGGCCCCCTTTATACTGAAATTACCAACATTCGGTTAAAAAGGAAGTAAAACACATAGTGCAACAGAAGTAAAACACAGACATAGAAAAGATAAAACAAGCAAACAGAACATTTGACAGCATCAACACATAAGAAACCAGAAAAAGACATCAGGTTCATCACATACAGCATCATGATGCAATTTTCGGCTGTATGTAACCACAGTTCAGACAGTATTAGGTGAGTCCAAAATACTCAAGCAAATACCTTAGAGAACAACTTGGTCCATGCTTTAGCTGACAACCGCTTTATGGAGCCAACCTTTGACGCTGGAACTTTTTCATGTGAACATAGGATGGATGTGTTGTCAAGAACACTGCAAGTGATTACTGTGTAAGCCCACAAAAATATGCAAAACAGAGACCCTGACACTGTATTTCCAGCAGAAAGAAAGTTAAGAACTAGAAATATAAACAAAGACAGAAAGAATGTCCTTACGGTGAAATCATGTTATCAGCCCACTGACGGAGCCAGTCTGTTGAAATCCAGAAAAAGGATTCCTCCAAAGATCGAACAGGCGCTTCAGACAAAATTGAACGCACTTCCTGTCTACGCTCTGTGATATGATTCATCTCTTCTTCTTTTTTAAATTTGTATTTTTGGCAAGCATCAAGATATGATGCATTAAAGTTTTTAATCTCTTCACGAAGATGAGATGGAAGAGAACTACAAACAATATCACCTTCTATCTTCCTATCAATGGCATTACACTCTACACGCACTTTCTCATCATCCTTTCGGCAACGCCTGAGATTATACATCAGCATATATGCATCACTAGATGAAAACGTCTCCACATGACCAGAAATAGATTCCGTAGGTTGTTGGTGACTGACATCCACATTATCACCATTCGAAACAGCATTAATTTGTCCCGTGCGAGATGGATGAACTGATTCAGGTTTAACATTAACAGGCTTGGTATTGGAACCTGAAGGGCCTTCTCCAAATGGGTGAGGACCTAAATTTGAAACATGCTCATCATCAAATTCCCACCATTGTCCTGTCTTCTCATCCTTGATATGTGCTACATAGTGGCCACTGTTAACTGCAGTCCCCTTGTGAATCAGCACGGCTGACAAATCATATATTGATTCAAGCTGAGAAGGCTCAAATAGCCTCTGCCTCATATCAAGTACTTCAGGAAAAACGAATGCAGAAGTAATTTTCTTCTTTGTTGTCGTCTACTGACACAAATCAATAGAGAAGAAAATATTAAAATAACTATTAACCACAACTTCTATAACTAACCATATAACCAACAAGTGTACAACCTCTAATCTGCATCAATATCAAACATGTGTATTACATAAAACATAGCTTAGACGGCTTTTCTGTGCTCATCAACAAGTTAAATGGAAACTCTACATTCTCAAGAATATCATAACTACCTTTGGAAGGAAAACACAACGCTTAAGCTGAAAATTCAGAACATCAGGCAATGTCCGCAACTTGATGCTTCGGGTAGCATCAACTCTTGTTTTACACGACTCACAAAAATATTGATTCTCTCCATGAAGCTCTTCAACACTAAGATAATCATCTAAACTCTCATCCAAACTTTTCAAACCCTTCACATTCAACTCCAGCTCATAGAAATCCTCCATGTTGGAAGAAGCTTCAGAGTCTTTTCCACATTGTGAGCACCTGCATACATGCAAGGATAAAATAATAGCCATGTGAGATCAGCTGAAGGAATAACCGTAGACTCACCTTTATATGAAAAAGCAAATGTACTCAAACATTTGCTGCTGGGGCACAAACATAATGATACAAATAACCCAAATGAAAAAAAAGAGAGCAGCAAAGCTAAAAACTTCAAAAGTTACAAATGAACGGAAATATTAAACAAACTTCAGAAGTATATCTAATGCCACACCAGTCACTATGAGGAACAAGAACTTTATAAGTCCATCTAGAAAAATATGAACATTACAAATCTGATTCACAATTCTTTTACCAAAAAAATAGGAATAAATAGTTTTCTAATGGAGGGGAAGTATTTACTTTTTTTTTAAAGGGCTAACATCAACAAGAAAATGGCAAGCACGCATTCAGAAAACAACCGCTAATCAGTCAATAATCATTTGACAATTTTCATTTACACTGTTATTGGCTCCCTTGTGTATCACTTTGATTGGTATCTTGATCCCATTAAATTTTTTAAAGACAGGTTGGATAATTTACATCATTCTATGTACTCAGTCACTACCTATCCAAACGAAATAAGAAGACACCACAATGTTTGTGTGGCATTTTAAACAATTGACAAACATCAATTGGTAATCCCCATAATGCAAAAAGAACATAAAAATAACACAAAGAAAGGCCTTATCTGAAAGAAGTATAATTCTACTCCAATCAGATTTGGTTTTACCTGGTAACGTGGGATACACTTCCACGAAAAAGATCTTGAACAATAGATTTTGCCTTTGTAACTTTAGAGGTGCTCAGACAACGTTCAAGTAAAGAAAGAAGTAACGTTAGAAACTCATGACTGTCTTGTTGAACTCCATTATCTAACTCCAGCGTTTTTACAAATGGAGATGAGTCTATGAAAGCCATTTTACTAGCATGCAACTGTGCAAAAAGCCGAGAAAGTTGATTCAACACTGGCTGCCGTTCCAAAACCTCAGGTTCAACCAAGAAAATACCTTCACGGAAGGATTTATTCATGTACAAACATTGGAGTATGCTGTTAGCATAGCATGTTGCACCAAGATTTGTGAGGCCTGCAGGAGAATCAGCAGAAGAACGAAGATCCTGAGAAGGGTCTGGGCCAAGATTTTGCATAATCTCTGATGTCTTCTGCCATAGGCCAGATTTCCGACTTCCATTAGGAGGTGGAATTAGCCCACAAAAGCAATTTGGGTTATCTTTAGTATTCACACGGCAACCTTGACAAACTGGCTTCGAAATTTTATATAGCGTATTTATATCCTCATTTGTTACTTCACCTGTTGCATGTATTTTCCTACACAATACCAACCATAATGTGAGCCAACACATAACAAAGGTGCACATCAAGCAACAGAAATAACTTCTTTAACATAAACCAAAAAAACTTTATACCTCAATATTTCAGAAGTGGTGTCAACATTATCCCCTTGTCTATTTCTTTTATTTTTACTGCGTGTACTTGGTCGGCTCATTTTAACCACCGACCAACCCTGCAATGGACATGAATGCAAAACATGAATTCTTCAAAATTTTACAATGAATATGTGCAGAGAGAGAGAGAGAGAGAGAGAGAGAGAGAGAGAGAGATATATATATATATATATATAATCTAGAATTACAGTCACAAACTATACTCTCTAAAATCATTTTACAATGATCTTTTTTGCAATAGGATGTAGTCAAAGTGTACAAGCAGTTTATATACTAGCCCAATGCGTTCCATATCACTACTGTGGGATATTGGGTTTAAAGGTATTAGAAAACTAATTTTTAAGTTTTAATGGCTTCATGTCTATTTATTTTTATAATTTTCGGAATCTTTGGAGAAATACAGTTTTTGATACTCTCAGATAAAGCATGTCCTTGTACCTTGTTTGTCACAACACAACGGAAGCTTGCATTCTGATAAAATTCAGATGCGAAGACTTCCATCATGCATTCTCAAAGCTAGTCACGAATACATAATAAGCAAATGAAAATAAAATGATCTTCAAGCAGCAGTTTCCAGAAATAAAAAGGAGCAAACAAAACGAAATTAACAGAAAGAAAAAAAAAAAAAAAAAACCTAGAAACTACAAGAACGACAAAAACAACCTGATCGAAACCAACATTAAAAAAAGTAATCAAATCACAGTATCCAAGCATGTTAAAGCAAAAGAAAATTAGAGAAACAAAAACATATAATCAAAAGAGAAATAGCTCAAGAGGTACCTGGTTCTGAGGTTTGAGGAGCAGAGGAGGAACAGGAAGCTGGACCTTTGGAGCTGAAGCTTGGAGGAAGATGAAAGAGACGAGCTTTTGGTGTGAAATTGAGGAATAAAAATAAAAATATATGATTTTGGGGTTTTTTTTAGGTCAGCGTGCGAGGAATGGCTTCGATTTTGGTAACACAAAACTTGGTCTTGTTTGTTTTTTTCCTAATATATTTTTATAAAATAAAAAAAAATAAAAATGGTTGGAAAAGGAAGGGTTGAGCCACGCAGGGAAGGAGAGGGAGTAGCCGGACAGACAGACAGACAGACGGACACAAGGTTTTTTTTTTTTTTTTTTTTGGTTTTGTTTTGTTTTGTTTTGTTTTTTGGGGGTTTTGAATGAGAGTCGAGCACGGGGGCTGGTCAAGATCCAGTCAGAATCTGAGACGACTTTTACAGTCTCACATCAGTTGAAATTACCGCTCTATTATTAACCATCCACCTCAGTCCAAGTGTCATCAAATGAGTGGAATGAGGTGAGAGTTTTTTTTGGGGTAAAAAATGAGGTGAGACTACGTAGTTAAAAGGAAAAACCTCTTCTTTTTTTCTTTTTTTTTTACTAAGAAAATGAATCAATTATTTTTGATGTTTGTCAAAGAGATCTAGTACAGTGAAAAAGAGTCTTGATTTGCAGATTAAAGATTTCAAGTTCGACCCTTCATGGCATCTTAATTGTGTGTGTGAAAAACTCCACATTCCCGATAGTTTAAATTATTGCTTATATAAAAAATTTTAAAAAAAAATTCCACCCCAAATAACCCATTAAAGACCCGACAGAAGAATAACCCGTCCAAGAAATATTGAGGATCTAATTTCATACGGTTTCTCTTATTATATATATCCCGTCGATCATTTCCGTTCCTAACCAAATTTGCTAAAAATGTTTTATTTTCTCCTCGCCTTTATTATTTTGAACAAAGAAGTATGAGAACTCCACGTAAATCAATTTAATTTAGAATAGTTTAGATTCTCACTTGTATAAAAAAATAAAAATTACAATTCAGAATATGAAAAAATAAAAAATGACCGCAGCAAAGACTCCTTTTGGACCATTTGCACTACATCAGTAAAGTTTCAGCTTTCCAAATCTGGAAAGGTATTTGGACCAGCTGCAACAATTGAACCAGAAAAGAAAAACTCACAAGATGTACAAGATTACAATCAATCCATGTATTCTATGAACATAAAGCCCCAAAAGTTTATCGGCAAGGAAACTCAACATATTCTTGTACACGACCACGCATATAGGCAAACCTGTAAATTCATCCAGCAGAAAATAAACCCCATACCTACAAGCAAAGGGAAAAGAAGGCCTAATTGAGGAAAAGAACATCTTAACCCTACTCATGTTTTTCTAAACTAACTGTATCGCCGGACGCAGGCTTTTCGGTTTCTTCCTCAATCTCTGAACCAGCTCTAACAGGGCTGGTACTTGTGAGTACACTGTCATCCAAAGAGTCACCAGCGTGCTTTGTTGCCTCACTGCTGACCCCTGCTCTCAAAGAGCTCAAACTAGGGGTGATAGGCGTGTTAGAACCAGAAACACGCCCTTCCAAATGTTTTGGCTGATTTAGGGCGTGACAGTGCGGGCAATAATAGGTGATATATGGGAAATCCTCCTTCTTAGCAAGCCCTGCATAGAGACAAAAAAAGTATGAGATCATTATTTCAACCACAAGAAAGAAAGAAAACAACTGGTAGTGAGGAAAGTGCATGAGTGTGCACCATAATCAGGCCTTTCCTTCACTTGCTTCTATGAAAACATGAAAAAGCAACAGTGCCTACTCAGGATGCGGATAACCTACCATTGTGCATATGACAGTTGCCACATATGAGTGCATAAGACTGTGTTGGATCCTCACCCACAAGTAATGCTGCAATCCGAGCAATCCATCCTCCATCCTGTGGAGATGCTCCCTGAGGACTATGATGACTAACAATCAGTTGACTATGCTCAGAAACCTGATGACCGTCAGACCTTGCAGAACGAGGTGCCTCCTCTTCAGGAATAGTCAATGGGACACTCCCTGTACTATTAGATCTGGTGTGTACTGGTTTACGGTTTCGAAGTTCACCAGAATGGACAAGTTCAACATCATTGCTTTTCCCTGTTGAGGCATTAATCTCAGATTCATCTCCCACATAGAATTTCAGACCTGAATCTGTACCCAACTTAGATGCTAGGACAGTTGCAGCAGCTGCCTTTGCTGCTGGGTCAGGATCATATCTCTGCATGAAAGAATATAACTTAAGTTCAAACCAAGAAAACAGAGGGGGACAAGCAAGGTACATCTTCACATATACCATTACTCAAACACAAACCATTGCAGAGTTCCCCTAAAAACATAAATAAATAAAATAAAATAAAATCCAGCATAAAGGGCACAGGAGTCTTGTTCATTACAGTGCTTTTTTTGAAGAGATGTTCTCTCAAAGAAGCAAAAACTGATTCAGCCAACTACAATAGAAATAAGTATGCCATATGACTATTGCGAATTTGCAATCAATCTAAATGAATGGTTTCTTAAGGCCACTTTACATGACCTCCTGGAATTATTCCAAACAGTGTTTGTCTATATCATTTAAGAAACTCTATACAACCATTAACACAGTCAAATGAGATGAAGGGGCAAAAGGCATCAACAGCTACCCTATTCACCTGATAAAAGTTCAACAAGCTAACAAAGAATACCAAAGAGAATTCAATAATGAGGCATAAAGACAGATAACGAATGCAATATAACAACAAAACTTGCTTCTAATAATTACCTGAATAAGCTGTTGAGTAGTGTAATAATTTGTCCTCTCTTTTAGTTCATCAATTTTTGCTTGCCTTTCAGCCCGAAGCCTTTCCAGGCTTTTGGCATCCTTGCGATCACCTAATACATTGAAAGGTTGAGATATCAGATTTCTAATACATGCACACATCAACTTTATACAAGTAATGGTCACTAAGTTGCCGCATTAGATTGGAAAACTTGATTCATACAAAAAGAATGGGTTCATACAACCAATCATCCAAATTATTCAACAAACATTTTTGACAACAGCAATGAACTAATGAAACGTCATAGGTCTACTTTTCTAGCTTTCTTCCAATGATCCATTACAGCACCGACATGGTGTTAGACAACTAAAAAAACATGCCTGATGTTTCAGTTTGTGCTTCCTAAGATACAGGTATGCATGGAAGCTGTTAAGCATAAACTCAAAGCATACATAAATCAAACATTAACACGTCAAGACAATTAAAATAGGTACAGCCTGGAAAGAGAATTTTGCTCAAAGAAATATGCATGATATGTACCATATGTGTACATATTGAAAACGGTATTGAACTTCAGACATTGTAGATCAGGTATCTTTTATGAACTAGCCACCCACCAGTACCGTGCCCAATTCCAGTTCAAAGATTTGCGAATTTCGTAAACGATTCCCAAGAAAATTCCCAAATTTCATAACGCTTATTTTCCAACAGTTCAAACTCACAACTAATAAATTTAAAAAGAACTTCCTCTTGCATGGAAAGTGGCACACAATTAAAATACCAGTCAGCACGAAAAGTCCCCCTGTGAGGAACGATGTCTAAAGGAAAGGTCCTCAGTGACTTTCAACAAAAATTGTCTAACAAATGACCAACAATTTAATGTGTGATGGGCCTGTGTGAGGGGACCTTTCTTACTCCAAATGTCATACGCGGAGAAGCTACACACCCCATGCACAAAGAATGTACTATGAAGCTCAAACAAATTCAATAAACAAAGTAAGAAGTAAACCACGGAATGATGAACCAATAAGCCAAAATGCTTCCTAACAAGCCCAACCCAAGACACTATGACAACCATGGAACCAGATACCTTTTGCAAAATAAGTCCCAGATATTAATAAAATAACTAGAATCGTCACATGAACAACAAAAATTAAGGAAGTTGCAAAGTTTAAGATACTCACGCATTCTTGTGAAGGTCACAAATGCTGAATAAGCAAGAGAAGATAAAGCAGGCAGAAGAAACATCGGAAGAATTCGAAATGTCCTCATCTTCCAATCTAAATTTGTTGCTCTCGTTGATATTATAGCATAAGCAATTGCAATAATCTGAAAATGACAAAAGTACGCAAACACTTATCATTCCCTTCTAATATTTCACTTGCCCAACTCGTTCAAACTCTATATGCCAATAAATATGACGACGAGTACGGTGCAATTTCTAGATAGTATTGCCATAAAAGTTCAGAATTCTTAATTAGCCAAAAAAAAACCAGTTGCTGCAACAAAGTCCTAATTGATGGGTCCTATGAATGACATTACAATACCTCAAATAAGACAGAGAAGAGAATGAGATGTCTGCTCATGCGCCTCCACGTTATGGACCTCCTCTGCATTCTAGCAAGGACAGTGGCTTCTTCTTTGGAAATGTACTTGAGCCGCTTCTCGAAGTCATCGCCGTGTAATCGGAAGATCCCACTGAACATTCTGGAGAAAAGTCCCTTGCGCTTCTTCTTCGCAACCACCTCAGGAACAGTTGCCGCGTCTTTCTTGTCGGCTTCTCCGACGACGCCTTTGTCGTCCGCCATTATTATTCCCTTTCAAATTGCTCTTTTGAATTGAAAGTGAATAGCAAATCAATCATCAATAAGCAAAAGCAATACGCAGAGACGAATAAACAATCAAAATCAGATCTGGAAAATTACGAAAAATTGTGGGAGAGAGAACCTTGAAAGTAGAAACCAACCTTGGCTTTTCAGATCTTGGAGGCGGAGAAAGCGAGGGAAAGTAATGATGAAAGTCGACAAGGAAGAGAAGTCCGTGAGGGCAACGCAAACGCAGAGCTTTGATCGATGATGGAGAGAGAGAGAGAGAGAGTATCGGCGATGGAGTGAGAGTGTCCGAGGGAAAAAGGATGAAGGAGAGAAAGGGCGTCCTCTTCAAAAATGGGGCTTTGCTTTTTTTCTCGTTTTCTTTCTTCCCTTTTTTTTTTTTGGTTTTATTTTTTTTACACGCAAATATTCAATTAGACGCACCGCAAGGCTTCCAACGCGGGGCCGGATCACATGGTGAGTGGGGCCCACACCGGACCACGGACCCTCTTCTTTGGAGCGCACGACCGACCCCAACGCCAGCTCTCCAAACCGCGCTGGCCTATTAGACTCCCCCCGCCAAAAAGTCTAATTGCTCTTTTTTCACTCAACGACCTTTTTCATTACTTCATTATATATAATTCAGTTTCTCAACCCATTTTTACTTTTTTCTTTTAAAATGTGAACAGTTTTTGTTAAAAAGTTTTGAAGATGCAAATGAAATTCAATCTTTTCTTAATTGAAATGGGTTGTAGGCTCTACTTAATTTAGTAAGAAATGAAGAAAGCAGTTGGGTTTTAGGGCCATTTGGATGTTTTAGTTATAACTAATTTCTCTATCCAAATCATTTTCTAACTGCCTACCTACTCGTTTGAAACTGCTTCTATATGATTCACTTTTTGTTAGTAAGCAATTTAAAATTTGTGTTAAAATTTTAAATGCTTTTCTGAAAAAGTACATGGAAGTATCTCATAAAAATCCACATACCAAGTGCTTCTCTAAAAAGTGGCTTTATGGCCTAAAAGCACATTGAAGTTTTTCTACCGAAAGCTTTGAGAAGCAATTTTGGTTATTACAAACATGCTACTAAAGCGAATGGAGTTGTTCGTCTTTTTCCTTTCTTGGTGCCGCATTTAGGAAGGACAAGGAAAGAATCTTTACTTTTGAGACGTACTCTAAAACTTAGAAGCCAGGAAATCGATCCCAAAAGAAAGCATTTCAATTCTGGGACGACTGAAAGCTTAGAACAAGGGGGTTGCCGTCTCCCTTTCCCTCTTTCCCATTTCCTTGTATTCTTTTGTTAATGGTTCACCAAGGAACAAAATAATGCTTTGCCTAATCAGTTTCAACTCTCCAACTCTTATTATAATAAATAATAGTTTTACTATCATGGGAGCAACCTCGTGAATTCCATTTGAGACCAATCTGATCACCAATTATTACATCACCTCTTGGTTTTACACAAAATTCTATAATGCCATTACAGAATTATGCACCCAAAAACAAGAGACAAAAATTCCAATACCCATTGCTATTCTCGGTTTGTTTTTATAAGGCTATTCTCGGCTTCTATGGTCCCTTCCCTTGTAATCTATATGTAACATTTTTACTATAAATAATGAAAAATTCAAAACAAAAAACCAATACTTCCAGGTCAATTTCACAACCTGCGGATTTCTTCTTTGAAAGGTAAACCAGAACCTAGAATCTATTGTATCCTCCCAAACTGGGCGAATAATATGGTGTCAAAACATGGTGAATAGAACATGAAACCTCAGAGGCAAACAATCCTGTATCCATCTCTGCTGTATATGTGGTATAAACACCTGCACACGAGAGAGTAAAGCATTCAAAAGAAGGATTTTGTTCTCATTACACGTCCAGGTCCCGTCATGTTATCTATAAATTTTCAACACAAAAAGAAACCTCATAGAAATGTACAAATTCTCAAGATGTGTTAGAATGTGACTGCATAGAGTGAATAATTCAGGTACAAGTTACAGCTCAATAACTGTGTAATCTCATCATCAACAGTTCATGCATCCCTAAACAAGGTCTCATAAGATGAATCATAATTCTGAAACTCACGTTTCAAGTATATATAAGTTGGTAGGAAACAGCCTTATATACCAACCTGAACAACTATAGGTGAAACATTCTGACCAAAGTCCTGCTGAATATACTCCCTAGCATCAGGACATCTTCCTTATAATGATGGTCCAAATTGTGGGATGTTTGGGCCCATCCGATCTTCACAAATATATATTAAAGCATCCTGTTTCCGTGTGAAAGGAATTATCAGATTTGGTCCCAGTTTTAGGACCACGACCATCAAGAAAAAGAGTCAATTCTATAAGCCACCTGTCAACCACTTGATCCTGTAAGATTTTTGCACAAAACAGTCAGTGTTCCATATCACTCACAAAAATATGAACGCAAAAACTTGACGCCCTAAGCTGACACGAATTAGACTTGACCAAGACCTTTTTTTATCCATCCTAATATAAGTTATCAAGTTTTAACATAACACAAAACCAGACGAGCATCTTTGTATGTTAGTAGTCTAGTAGAACTTTAGAAGTAGACAAAGAAGCTTCTCTGTCCAGCTTTCCATGGATGACCAGAATCACCAAAAAGTCTAAATTAATAACACAAATACCTAAAAATAAATGTATCACTCAAAGTGTGATGGAACATTTGTGGAAACACATACCTTCAGGAAAAACATATGAAAGATTCATATTTGCCACAAGTAGAAAACGGCCACTGTCAGAAGGGATTCTGTTGAATTTAGATCCAAGAATTTTGACTTGCATGCCAAGATGACAATGTTGCAGTATCCATGGTCAAAGTTTATAGAAGAGGATAACTCAGTTCCCCCTCGTCAGCCACTTCTGGTAAATGCCAAATGCCATGTCAGGCTCCTTAATTTTGCAGTACTGCTTGACAAGTACCTTAAATGGAACATGATCGATAGGTAAACCAGATGCCTGTATATTTTCAAAAAGCTCTTCTGCCTTCTTCATGTTACCTATCATGCAGTACCCTCTGATTAGTTCAGTGTAAGTAATTATATCTGGATCAAGTCCTGTTATCAGCATTTCACGATATAACTGCACTGCGAAAAGAATGTCGCCTAAGTTACAAGCAGCACCTATCAACAAATTATAAGTGACCACATTAGGAAAAAGACCAGACAGAAGCATTTCCTTTTTATGAGAAAGAGCACGAGTAATATTTCCTCCTTTCACTTGGGCGTGGATCAATGCATTGTAAGTATACACATTTGGTTTAACACCAAAAGCGAGCATCTGATCCTTAACAGAGAATGCAGTAGTAAGATCCCCATATCTTCCATGACAATCAATGACAGTATTCCATATTAGACTCTCAGGCACCACTGACTTCTCTATCATATGAAGAAGAAACTCATTGGCTCTGACAACATCTCCTTTACTACATAGGCCCCGAACAAGTATTTTGTATGAAATTTGATTGGGAGTAACTCCCATTCTTGACATAAGTCCATGGACGTAACAAGCCTCCTCTAACTTTCCTCCTTTGCAAAGACCACTTAAAATTATATTATAAGTAAAAACACTAGGAAGTATTCCTCTTTTGATCATTTCACAAAGGTATCCATAAGCAAGGTCCATGTGTTGACTCAGACAAAATCCATGAATGAGAACATTATAAGAAACGGCATCTACTTCGGTATTCATTTGGACCATGTCATGCCAAAGACTAAGTGCCTGAACCATATTTCCATTTTTAACATAACCATCCATAAGTGTAGTTGAGATGACTAGATCTGATGTTGTCTTGTCATTATCATCATCTAATACGTCTTCTAGAAGCTTATTAGCATTCTCCAAAAGGCCTTTCTTGCACAATGCATGTACAATTATGTTGCAAGTGATTCTATTAGGCCTAATACCACTGTTACCCATCGTGGATAAAATATAAAGAGCTTTATCCACTTCATTAAGGCGGCAATAACCCTTAATAAAAGTGTTGTATGTGGCACAGTTGGGAGAGGGGCCATTTTCTAACATCTCCCTAATAAGCCAATCTGCCTTCTCCAAGTCACCAGTTTTACACAGTCCATTTAATAGATAATTGTGTGTCAAGACATCAGGAACAATGCCTTTCTTTATCAGTTTTCTCCGAAGCCAAAAAGCTGTTCCCAACTTACCATCTATACATAAAACCTTTATGATGGCCATGCAATCTGTGTAATTAGCTTTCAAAGTGCAATCCAAAAAGCCTATATTTGCCATAGATATGCCTTCCCTGCAGATTTTCACATAATTAACAAAAGCTTGTTATGAACTATGAAATATGTATCTGTATTTGAGCATTTTCCCTATCCATCAAATAAGATTTTGAGTTTGATCCTAAGAGTACATAGACTGAAAGCTGACCTCATCGTTTTGAGACGTTCCAAACTATCCCTCAACATTGCATCCAACACATTGCAAACTGCGTGTGGATTTTGTTTACCGCGGGAATTCTTCTTCTTTGAAAACCAATTTTGAGCACTCACATGGTAATTCTCGTCCCATTTTTTCCTGAAATCCTCAAAAGTGGATGGAAGTAGATCCTTACCCCGACAAGTCCTGCATATGAATATTACAAAGCAAATAGTGCATATTAGCTTCTTCTTCTTCTTCTTCTTCTTTTTTTCCTTACAAAAAGGCAAATGTGCTGAAATTTGAGAGCACAACGAGGTTTCTAGCAATAAATAATGTCCTCTGTATTAATTCTTTAGCTTTCTTTTTCCTATTTTTTTACTCATTTTCGCTGATACAAACAGCAGATTAATAATAAGACTATAAAATGACAAGCAATAATATCATCTGCATCAGTATGTATAGGCCTTTTCTTCATCTTTTCTAGCAGTTTTTCTCGGCAAACAAACAACAGACTAAGAGTAAAGTGTAAGACTAGAAAATTAAAATTTACCAGGAGCTTTCATCAGAGTTAGCTTGGCAGCACAAAATGTTAGCAAAGATGCGAGCAATGTTGTGCTTGATAGAGTCGAGGGTTCGATTCAAACATCTCAGAAGGGTAATGTGGGACGGCGAAGATTCTCCACATGCGATTACGAGCTGTAAAAACCCAAACAAACAAACAGATGAACAATCGACGATATAAACAAATGTGAAATGACAATTTATGGGATTGAACTCACTGCCATTGGAGCTTTCTGTGAAGAAATTGAAAGTTTTTGAAAAAGAAGAAGAAGCCCCTTTCTTCTATCTTCTTCTTCTTCTTCTTCCTTGACTCCGTAACTAAGTGTTTGTGACTGGTTTTTGTACGGATTAGTCTTCTCCTGAGCGAGGTTAGCCCCGGACGGCGCGAGTTTTTGGAAGACCCAAATGGTTCATGTGCTGTTGAAGATTGAAGAACCCGAATGCACACAGGTAGGGGCGGGTCGGAGGGTAATTTGGGTCAAATCGGGTTCAGCCCCAGATGTCGGGCCCAAATCCAGCTTCTTATTAGAGATATTTAGTGATATACCCATTTCTAGCACTAATATTATAAATAAACCCTACATAATTGAATTCCTATAAAAAAAAACCCAAAAAAAACCCAAAAAATGATAGCTAGCCTTATTGAATTTAATATTGATTATTAAATTACTTTGATGCCCTATTGAGTGCTTTGGGTATTTTTATGAGATTTTGGGGTTGGGCTTGTTTTAAGAAATTGATGGCAGTTTTGTAATTTATAAGAAGTTAAAAGCTTTTTTGTTATATTGTAAATGGGCTTTGGGTGTGTTTCTAAAGTCCATTTTATATATGGTATTTTTATAATTTGGGCCCCCATATTGGGTATAATAGTGAATCTCCCTTCTTATTATCTCTCTTTTTTTTGGATAAATGTAATACTAGCCTCTTCACACGCGTCTGCGAGAGGCTTTTAAAATTTTTTTAAAATTTATTTCATAATTAAAAAGATAAGGATAGTTGTGTTCCATAAAAATAGGATTCATTATTTGATTTTTATTTTTTTAATTTTTTTAATATGAAAAAGTGTGAATTTACCATATTATCCTCATTTAATTAATAATTTCAATTCTTAATGCTTGCATTAATCAATGACATTTTTTAGTATTTTGAATATTTTACCATTCGCTGCCTTTTGATATATATATATATATATATATATATATATATAGATTAAGCTATCTTAATATTCTACCCACTACAGTAAGTTTTTTTCTTTCTTTTTATCAAATAGTTATAAGCCTTTACATCGAAATCATATATAAAGTTGGGTTAGGCTATAGATTCGGTAATTTTTTTTTTTTTTTCCTTATAATCAAAGTGAGATAACTTCATTGAAACAACAATGTTAGTGTACAAAAAGAAGTCTGGACTTTAGTAATGTAACAAGTGTGGCTTCATTAAAACCTTGCCTTTAAAAACCTCCAAATGGAAAAAAATCTGGTCAAAGAAAAAGAGTACTACTACATCACATCCAGTATAGATTCGGATTATTAACAATGATTACAATTTACATCGGATCATTAAACCTAGTTCAAAAATCGAACTACGAATTTGAACCACTCTAACTTGAACTCAGATTACAGAAAATTAACCCAGATGTGATCAAGTTAATTTCTTAATCTATGATTCCGACTAATCATGTTTTCTTCCGGCCACTCAAACAAGTTTAAATTCCTAATTAGGTCAATCAAAGTTTCAAATTAGGTCCGAATGAAATCAAGTTAAACAAACAACGGTGGCAAATGAAAAGTGGGGGGGCATACACATTTGAAGGTTAATAGTAACAAAATATTTGCATCTCATTTTCAGCACATACTTTGAGAAGGATAAAGATGTATAGTAAAATCCTTTCAAGTTTCAACTCAGATTCATCTCCTTTGCCCTTTTGTTTGTCTTCCTCCAAAATTGGTGCCTCTAGCAGCCAAGGCCTTGTCCTGGTTTTGGTGCCTACTGGTATTTCCAAACTTGAGAGGCACAACCTGCTTCATATATGCCCTTCCAGGAAAGTTTCTTTCTTCTTTTGTAAGTGATTCTAGTTGAGGCAGCCAATACGCGACATACTCGCCTTCGGGGTCATATGTCCGTGCCTGAAAAAATATAAGAGCATCTTAGGTACAGAAAGTGTTTATAAAGCTGTTGTAGCTCCAAACCTAATTCATCGAAAAATTTGTGAAAAACTCTGCACTCTGTCATTCGAAATCAGGTCTCATATTAAGAAAATATAACAAGGCAACGTATTGTTTACTCACTTGTTTCGGAATACTGAAGTAACGATCTTCTCTGGGGTCATTTCCAATTCCTTAACAGGATGAACAAATGATAAAATGTTGATTAGTATTAAACCAAAATAGTTAAGTAATTACAATCCTAAAGCATGTGGCTACAATTATAAAGGAGACCTTGGTTCTTTATAATTTTATGATCATCCTCTGCCAGGAGTGTTTACCCAACACAGAAAGTTAAGAGAGAGGCATGCCAATACTTTTAACAGAAACATGCATGCATGGAAGTAAATAAAATGATGAATTTGAAACCACCTGCTCCATAGGTCCAATTCCCATAATTGGAACAAGGGTCATAATCCAGAAGGCATGTCTCAAACCATTCAGCTCCCATTCGCCAGTCAATACCCATATCACGAACTAGAAAGGAACATACAATCTGTAGAATAATAAATGAAGTATTGATTATTTTCAAGACTTTGCCCAATTTTCCCAGAATAATAACATTAAAGGTTAAAACAAGAAGTTTCATGGTAGCAATGCATAAATATACCATATACCATTCATAGTGACAGTTTACTTTGGAATTACCTGCCTTCCCCGATTCGACATGAATCCCGTGGTTGATAGCTCTTTCATGTTGGCGTCTATTAGAGGGTACCTAGAGGTTTAACAAGCTCTGTATATCATTAGCAGAGCAATTACAAAACACTAATATTGAGAGAGAGAGAGAGAGAGAGAGAGAGAGAGAGAGAGAGAGAGAGATTTTCCATTTTGTTTTTCATAAAGATTATGGAGATATAATATTCATCATCTAGCTCTTGGGCAAAGCAATGTACCCTGTACGACCATCTCTCCAGGATTCAAATAAAATCTTGTCTTGGCTCCATCTATGCTCCACATTTCTTGGGCCACCTTCAAAAAGGCCAAAAAAAGACATGACTGCTAAGAAAGAGAAGTAGAGAGAATTGATATCTCTACAATGATATGTTAAAATAAGTGGCTCGCATGTGCTGCGCAGCAACGAACTGTTTAGTTAACATAATTTTACTTCTTTTCTTAGGCCTTTTTTTAAATACTTTGACATGATTGAATATTAAAGCAATCAACTAAATTACCTAAATGGAAAAGGGAATTCCCATATTTTGCTGATAGAAACCTGAAGTAATCCCTCCATATCAATTCGAACGACACCCTGTTATGTTGAACATAGATAAACGGAAAAGACAAAATACAAGTTCAACACTGCTTGAAGAATGGTTTCTGTTGTGTTACCTGGGGGATCTATATCACCTTTGTTCCAACAAAGAAATTATATATTGACAGTATTTTGTCCTCCAAAAGTTTCATTCTAGTTCATGCAACTGAGAGAGAGAGAGAGAATTACCAGTATGTTGAATCATTTGCTTGCCTTTCTTTTTCATACCTCTTTACCTTAAGGACTCAATTGCCAAAATTAGTGTCAGTTTTCTCGATGTCATGTAGTCATATATAGAAAGGAACATAATAACCAAGAATTTCAACCTCTTCATCAATGAAACGAGGAGAAAGGCTTCCTGAAGCAAGCCATGGAGAAAATTTTGTCGAATAATCAGGTCCTAACATCCCATTTCTGGTGTGTTTATATATCCTTAACAAATCCTACACATGAAACACATGAGAATAAGTCAGATAACTAAATTACTCTATTAACACTGTTCCTTTGAATATTATAAAATGTGTTCAAATAAAAAGCCATTTTCCTTTATTGGACACTTTCAACATCACAATATATATATATATATACACACACACACACACATATAACATAAAGATTCCTCTTGCCTTCTTCCAGAAATACTCGTTTACTCTGCCCAAGGCTGCACTTTCACCCCCCACAAACTTCATTCCTTTACTTACCTGCATCCAGAGTATGTAAAAGGAACTTCTTAAATTTCTTAATAGACAAAGTATGAAATATGTGCCTGTATACTCGTATGTATGATATAATAACCTACATTTGGAGATTGAAGTCCAAACTGATCTAATGAAGGAACACATCCCCAGTCCTCAATGCTGGGTGGTGGCCCAAGAAATGCTGGAAGTTTGATGCAGCCACGAACTGTGCATTTCGCTTCAATTGACTGCAAGTTTTTGGTATCATCAATAAACACAGCTAACAGAGAAAACCTCCCCCAGTTATATAGATTTGAAGTAAAATGAACTAGAAAGAAATCTACATGCCTTACGAAACTGCGTATACACATCCGGTAAGCTGAGGGTGTCGAATGGGAGGTCATCTATGTGGTACATAGTGGTACCCCATAAAAGTTGTAGCTTAGGATTATTTGTAGAACTAGGCCCAGAGGATTGCGCTGAAGACAATGGTAAAACCACTCGTTGCAGACCTTTTCTGACCAATCTTTCAACATTTAGCTCCTCACTGCAAGTTTCTTTTTGGGCATATACCTATGTAGATTAGATTACATACCAACATTCTGCTGCTTTAATAAGTTGAAAACAACATAACAAACTCATTCTACCAATCAAATAGTGTGGAAATCACTTAACTGTGTGGGCTCCAAAAACCTCTGCAAGAGAAGGGAGAATCTCCTCAGGCTTCCCATGTTGAATGAGCAGGTTAAGACCCCGCTTCATTAAATTTTTCTTCAAGTCAGCCAAGCACTCAATGAGAAATTGCGCTCTCAACGCTGCCAAACAACAAAATTGTATGACATTTCAATTCTGCATCATTCTATGTTACAAGGAGATTTTAAACACAGCAGCACAAGCCAAAATGAGAACAAAATTCCAAACATTTCACAGCCCAAGGTAATAGAAAACAAGCCAAAAGTCCAAAAACTTCAGCTAGGAGGGTAAAAAATTTGAAATTCTTTTAATAAAATAAAATTGGTACCTCCAGTTTTGGGAAAACCAAAGTAATGGGTAGAGCCAAAAAGCCTGGGATCAACGCAATACACAGCCAAAACCTCCTGGGACGAAATCCAAGCCTTGTAAAGAGCCTCATTGTCCAGCACTCTGAGGTCGTTTCTGAACCAAACGACAGCCACACCTTTGCCGTTTCTCTTGACAGAGGAGGCCGAGTACCTCTGAAAGGTTTGGTCCGCAACCCGGTCCATATCCTCCGGGTCCAAACCCGGAACCTTGTAGACCGGGGCAGAGGATTGGGATTTGGAGCTGGAACTCATTGCTTGGAAAAGATTGAGTCTTTTGGTTGAAATTGTGGGTTTTGGATATGGGAATGGGAGGATGATGAGCTTTTTCAGACGGTAGGGAGCGAGTGAGGAGTGAAGAACAGCCATGCCATGTTGTGAGATCGAGGGAAAGAGAGAGAGAGAGTTTTAGGCTGTTGGGTTGCTGACACGTGGCAGAGAGTTTGAATTTGTAACGTGGCGGTTTGTAAGCCAGTGAAGGGAAGGACACTGATTTGCCTTCAAACCTACCGTTAGGTCCGTTATTATTGGCGGTAATTTCATCTTTATTGTTGTCAAAACCTTATTTCTTTGGTTAAATAAATAGAGTTGAACAAAGACCTGCTATTTTCACCCTTTTATTATCCAAATTTTACCATTGTAAAAAAATTGTAAACGATTTTGATAAAAATTAAAGCATATCTAACAAAAAAACTAATAATAAATCAAGGTATCAAGATTCGTATACTCTGTTTCCTATAATTTGAACATGAATGATCAATAGTGATGTGTTGGATTAAAATTCAAAACTTTGCCATTGTGAGGCTAAAGGTTCACAGAAATGATCTATCATGAAACTCCTTTAATACCTGTAATTTCTTTCTCATTGAGGTTTAATCCACTACATTACTGAGAGTAAGAAAAATAATGTATGAATTTCAGAACTATAGAACAATTTAGTTCCACAAACCCAAATACACGTTTAAGCCACCAGCAACCCTGTCAGTCCAGTGTGTTACTCTTACTCTGATGTATATGTTGCCGATGCCCTACATCAGTTGAACCAAGTCACTCAAAATTAACTCAAGCAAGGCAGACAGGGTAATCATCTGGAATGAAGAACGGGAATACCTGTTAGCATTGTTCAGAACAGGAAACGAAAGGCTAACGATGATAGTTCTGTCCTTTCAGAATAGTCCACGACCTGAAGTAAATTGATAAACATAGATTATCTACTCATTCAGCGTGATCTGACATTATCTTATTTAAAATTCAAGCATTCCTTAACTTATTTAATATAATTTATCCTTAATATTTGCTTAAAGCTGGAAATGATTTCCTTGAATACTTTTCAGAAGTCAGCATTTCAGTAATTGGGAACCGCATGATTTAGAAGTCAGCAGATCAACGTACTCTTACCTATAGAGTTGTTCTACGAGCACAACTATTGCAATTTGATGGTTTAATACCATAGAAGACAGCTTGACAGAAACATCAGCACGCTCTCGCAATCGTTTTCCATGACCATACGGTCCACCAATGCAGAATGATAGTCTTGAAGCTCCCTACAGACAAAGGAACAATAGTGTTATTGGTAAAAAGTTCTTGAATTTTCGTGCTAAACTTTCCTCTGCCAGCTCAACATACATACAAACAACATATATTAAGAATGGATGAATTTCAAGCATGCACACTATCATTCTTGAAAATCACTAAAACGAGAGGTCATTCATACTGTATTTCCAGCATCCCCCACCAACTCAGCCATCTGCTCGGAGCCTATGTCTTTCCCACGCTCATCCAACAGCACAACCTATGAGCACAAGATTACAAAGTGACAATGTAGAAACAAGTATAACCCTTTTAGCATATAGTTTATAACAGCTTTGATGAATTCCACCAAAATGGAATGGCACCACTTTCCCTTTCCAGAGCATCTGAGAAAGGAAGTCATTTCTACAATGGATTTAGAATAAAAGAAATTTAGCCTTCAGCATGATAATAATGGTTAAATCCATAAGAATCGTAACCTCTTTTATTTCATGGAAATCCTATATGTAAGAAAAATCAAGCCTGACGAGGTAAGCATTTAAAAACATGTGCTGAAAGGGTAGTAGAGATTGAGTCAGTTCAGGCTCGGTAGATGAGCAGATCAAGGGTAATAGCAGAACATTACAAAGAAAAGGTATCCAGAGCAAAAAAATTTATGTAAAGGCAAGACTAATTCTCCTACTATTGAGAGAAGTTATTCATCCAATTAAGATTGAGTCCATATGATGCTCAGACTGTACCCAATCGTCAGACCTGATAAGATCCATAACAGCACTGTCTTCATGATCAACCTGAGCTCTCCAATCACTACAATGTACAAGAAAACTAATATAAGCTCTACAAAAAGAAATGATCTGATGAAACCACAATACGAATGTTTCCTCCATGCGTCCAATGTCAATAATTTTCTCACAATTTTGTTTTTTGTTTTTTTTTGGGTGAACTTTCTCACATTATTAATGTCCAGTTTGCAGGAAAGAGGTCTATCCATATCCAAGATAAAGATATATATATATATATATATATATTCACATTAACTACAAAGATTGTGATGATTTAGATGAAAAAATATGAGAGTACCGTGCATGTTTAGGATTGTTCCGTATGTGAGCATCTTCAACACTACAGTAGAGCTTAAGCTTTTCAATGTACTCATCCACTACGAGTTGTACACCTTGTGATCTCTTTTTCCCTACTGATATTATTCGTATAGGGAGTGCTCTCTGCCCAGAATCAATATCACATTTAATCAGAATGAGAACCACTAGTTCTAGGTCCAGTAGGTGTAATGATCTGTTGATGCAACACACAGTAGCCAAATGCTCAAAAGAACGACAAAATCAAATTCACTGAGCAAACTGATACTTCATAGCTAACATGATGGGTGGATTTCAATTGAAACAGATACGCAAATTACTCAAAAAAGGGCCAACAAAATCAAGATCATTGAGCAAACTGAAACAAAGGATGGGTTGTCGGGTAACAAAGTTGAACTCATAAATCATATAAATATAGTTTTCGTTCCAGAGATAAAACTTACTGTTCCGCAATGTAATAAATCCAACGACGGCAGACGTAGTATCAATCACTGATTGGTATGAATAAAGAAATATTTGAAATATATACATTAAAAACAAAGGATATTAATTGAGGTGGAGATAGTTTACCACTGCTTGACCTGTGTACTTACAATCTCTACCTGAAAATTGTAAACGAAATCAAGTTCATAAAATGACAAACTTGAGATGAGATAATGAAGAATATAATAGGGCTGCTAAGGTTCTAAGATAACAGTAACCTGAAGGAAGAGCATAATTAATGGTGGGAAGACGGGCACTAAGCATGACAACCATTTAGAAGGGAAGAAAGACCCAAAAAAAATGGTACTTCTAGCTCCAAATTTGGACCAAATTTACCCTGAAAAAGACAAAACAAGAATGTGAACGGTGATTTATGATGTCGTAGGCTTTGTGTATTGAATACTTTTAGGCAAATGTAAAACCACTCTGGTGACATCCTATTCCTCACTGAAAAATGTGAGCATTGCCATTCTTCTCATTTCATAATACACAAAATGCAGGCACATGGTTTTGGTGAGATTATTGGCCATAATTACTCTTTGCTTATTTCGTAGGAAAAGCTCTGAACAATAGGAAATTCCGATATGAACTAGTTTCATATGTTTCATGTTTGGCAAGGGAGAAAAAAATAGATAAAACGAACAAAATTACTCTTGCTTATAGTTCGATGGAAGACACAGAAAAGATAAAATCATGGGCCCTTGATGCAAAAATGTTCTACATAATTGGTTGCCAAAATCTAGCAAATGATATGGCAAACCAAACTTTGCAGCAAGTTAACAATGAGACAATATGGGGAGATGATAAAAACCAGATTATCCTAAGAACAAATACCAACCTTAAGTTCGAAGGAGCCAATTGGGCAGTGCCCAGTTCAACAAAGAAACATAACTCAAATACTGATATTAAGCTCTCTCTCTCTCTCTCTCTTTCTCTCTATCTCTCTCTCTCTCTCTCTCTCTCTCTCTCTCTCGCAATTAGCGTTAAGCGACGGCTTTTCACGGCCCTGAGCGAAACCGCCGAGAGTTCAACAGCAGAAGCAAAGCTTCTAACAAAACCCATAAAAATTTCTAGCCTCATAGAACGTGCTTCTAAGATGATGAGACGTTAGGTTAGAGCAGGGGACAGACTCTGGGTTGGACTTGTATTTGGAATTGAAGCCCAAAACCCATTGATGTAGGCCCATAACTCAATGTGCGTGCATGTCCGTTGGGGACGAGGAGAGAGTTTGAGGAGTTTCTGGAACCTACGTCCCTGCATATTACATATTTGCCATAATCACACAATTGAAGGGTTCGACGATCAATTCTCATTCTCTCGCGTAATCTCTTCCGGTAAAGATGTCTGCTTTCGATAACGTAGTTGTTGTTGGGAAGCTGAAGCTGAAAGGAAAACCATTAGCCGTGAAAGGAGGTGGGGTTTCAAAGAAAAATAAGAAGAAACGCAGCAATTATTATCACCAATTGTCTCAAGCCTCACAAGGTTAGTTGATGCCCTTCCCTCCTTTTGTAATTCTACTCAAATTCTTATTTTCTGCGTTGCATTGCATGTAATCTGATATTATATTCTTGAAATTTTTATTCATATTTATTTTTTTGGGTGTTTTTTTTAATTTATGGTCCCGTGGAAGCCGGGATTGGTAGGTGGTGATTAAAATTTACAAATATGAATGAACCCTTTTCCAATTTTGGGGTAAAGTTTTGATCTTTTTCGTTTGGAGGTTGTGATTTTTGTTTCGCTAATGGAGAAATCAATTTTTTGTTTTGGAGGGTGATAGGTGGAGAAGCAGTGATGGATGATACTGAGAATGACGGTGGCAGAGGACAGGCTGGGGCTTATGATGATCATCTGACACCCGCGGAGAGGCGGTACCTCCAACAGACAGAGAGGATTCAACTGCAAAAGCTTGCCAAGATGGCCAAAAAATCACATCGCGATCGGGTTCAGGAATTTAATCACTATCTGGCAAATCTTAGTGAGCATTATGACATTCCCAAAATAGGCCCTGGCTAACAACATTCCCTTTCTTCTTTTTTGTCAATTTGGAATTTTGGAATTGCATTTTTATTGTTTGGACCTCAAGAAACCTTTTTGTGTTACTACATTTTTTATAGAGAAGATTGTCTACTTTTCCTTTGTCTGCTGCAACACTTCTCACTTGTTTTAGATCAAGCAAATTTTCATGTTTTAGTGTGTTCGCGATCATGTTGATTGTAGCTTTCGAAATCTAAGGTCCAACTTTCCGTTGATCTAACATGTTCAGTCGTATCAAAGTAGCTTCAGATGTACAATAATAGCATTGAGATATCACACATTTGTTTGCAGCATTAAGCGTTACATTTTTCATGGAAAACGGTTCTCGTCTCACAATAACCATTTCAAGTGGAATTGCCACGTCTTTGGAAAACAAATAGTGAACCTTTTGAGCCCTTCCCCAACCTGACCTTATCATCTATGTATGTGATCTGGAGTTTAACCTCGCTTTCACCGCCGTATCGGAACTCCAATGCACCAACCTTCAGTTCTGGTGGCTCAAATATAACTTGGATCCATTTATCGTCTAAAGCCTTCAACTTTCCTGCTCGTGCGTGCAGAGATGAGAAGTTGAGAACACTCAATCAAGTAGAAAAGGGAACAAGCTTATGAAAAGATTAGCATATGAAACTTGATAATGTAATTTTGTTGTTGTCAAAGGTAGGTATGTGAGGTAAAGAATAACAGAAGCTTAAAACAACAGATTGGATTTCATACAATGTTCAATAAAAGGAGCTTTGTTGCTAACCCAACCATCACTGACCAGACCAGAAAATGAGAATGGTGTTTAAAGTTCAAACTACAAAGCAAAGCGTATAATCAGGAAAAAAATTCAAACATCGGTATTATCTTAGCCTTAGCAGCCTACCTGTTAAAGAGACTTCTCCAGCCAAGAACCCAAAAGCAGAGAAGGAGACTTTGTTTTTGACAATGTCAGGAGCTTCAATAACTTGAATCATCTCCTTCGTTTTAAAAACAAGGCGGCCTAACGTACTTCTGTAGCCACCACCGGGTGATGTCGGCACTGAACAGTACACCACATCCCAATCTGTGAAAGTACTAGATTAAATCTTCATATGACCAATAACAACAAAGAAATGCATACCATGTAATAGTAATGAGTAGATTATCATATATGTTACACAGAGCCAAACAGTTGCTCATGCTAATTTTCAAAAACAAATGCCAAGGCAGTTGTGGTAATTGTCATTGTTGTTTTCAACACCTGGATAAAGTTGAAAATCATATGTCATATGGATGCTTGTTCTTCAACTTTTAACTTCTTTGAACTTTGAAGTCAAGACTAATTTTGAACTAAGAGTTTTGAGTTTTGGCCACAATGCCAGAAAATAAGATATTTCAGCCCAAAAGTTAGGCTGTAATATGCATCTCCAGAAACAAAGTCCACACCTTAATGGGATTTACCTCCGAAAATAAGAGGGCATTTCACTGGTTCACTAACGCAAAAGCTCTGCAATTTCTCAGCCACTTCAGCTACCTCTTCTTGTTCTTCTTTTTTCAGCAAAACTCCTCTATCAGAATGTGTCACCTGATTCAGATCATAAGTCATATTTCATGAGTCAAATATAAAATAAATAAAAAGACTTGGCATAAACCACAAATCAAACTGCACATACTTCATACAGTACTAAATCCATTAACATAAGCCTATTAATTTTCCAACAAGGCAACAGTGAAACTAATATGGGTAAAAAAATCACATTTTCTCAGCTACCAAACAACAAATCACGAACCCAGAATTGAAAAACCAAAAAACTAAAACATGGGATTGATAAAAGCCATACCTTGGAAAGAATAGACGCAGAAAGCTCTTCGGGACCGGTCAGCACTTGGGGGTTGGAGACTGAAACAGAGGCCAATATCCTCAACGTTTTGTGCCGACGACAACGAGTGTAAGGTAAAATGGCAAAAGCCAAATTTGTGGGTTTTGAGCAAAAGTTGAGGAATTTGGGTTTCGAGGGCTCAGGGCCTCCTCTGAATGTGGAGGGTGACAAAGCTAATGAAGAGGTTAATCCAGCAGCCATGGAGGAAAGGCGGGGCTTCGACCAGATTGTGAAAATCTGCTAAGCGATTGCAGTTATCTGATTACAGGTGAAGTGGTGCCACGTAGGCAATGCAAATCAAAGGCGGGACCGCTTTGGTTTAGGCTATTGGTGTAGATGACGCCACATATGAAAACTTTATTTCTTTGCCTTATCTAATTGGTCAGCGTTCCGAGCCTTTTTCTGTTTTTGTTTTGGTCGAAGCGTTCCGAGCTTTTACCACTCCTCTTTTGTTCTACATTTTCTTTCTTGTTATAGTAAAAATTATTATAAAAATAAAATAAAGTGTAAGTAGACAAAATGAGAGTGGGAAATCACCATTCTTAATTTTAGAGCATTTGTAATCATGTTTTTTATTTTTTAGTTAAAATTTAACTAAAAATATTAAAATTTATTTTAGGAACTCTCTATAAAATTTTAACTCCAATCATACTCTCTAGTTTAAGAAGTCATAAATACTATAACTCTTTTTTAATTGGCCAAGTTATATAAATAAATAAATAAATATATATATATAAATCATTAACATTAATTAAAAGTTTAAAATACTCATAAAATAAAGTAGCATTAAATTACATGGAGCCACTATGGATCATTCATCTCTCTTCATATTTAGGAGCTCCTAGAAGTTTCCTTATTTTAGGAGGCGGTTTAGAGAGTCCATTGTGGATGCTATTAGAACGCTTTTTGGCTCTGTTTGGCTCCTCTTCCTAGTTACATACTAGCAGAAAAAACTTTCTTGTAATGAAGATAGCACTGTTTTGCTATTTTTTGACAATAATGCAATGACACGTAAAAAAGTTATCCTGCATGTCATTGCGCTATTGACCATAATAGCAAAATGTGTTATTTTCGTTGCATGAAAGTCTCTCTCTACATACTAAGCTCTCAAGCACATCAAACTACTAAATATTGATTCTTCTTGCTTTTTTGTGTTTTTAAGCCATGAATATAATTACAACAAGGATGCCTACATTCCTACTACCGTACAACTCATACTTCAAACCATTTACTTCACTAAATTAAAACTTCAAACCTAAAGAAAATAAACCTACAACCTTAGCATATCCCCTATGGTCTCGAATAACAAAACCAACATAAACTCTAAGAGCATTTCTACTGGGAGGCCTTAGTCTAGGCAATAGGCTCTCTAGGCCAAGAAATGCACTCCAACTGTACTAAATAGCCCAGGAAAGGCTTGGGCTCCACCAAATCCTGGCATACTTGAAAGTAAGAATAGCCCGAGCTGTTGCTGAAGGGCTGTGATGACGTCAGCAATGAAATTTTTATACAAAAAAAATCAGAATTTTTTATTTATTTCTAAATACCTAGCCATATTCTTCACTTCACACACCAAAACTCTATACAAATTCATCTCTACATATCTCATGTGAATAGTGATTGCCCTTAATTTGCCATGGCAATAGGTGGAAAAACAACAAAAAATAATAATAAGGCAAGTACTATTCATGTGAATAGTAAGAGCATCCACAATCATGCTCTCTATTTTTTAGTTAAATTTTAGCTAAAAACATATAAAAGTTATTTTAGGAGCTCTTTATAAAATTTAATCTCCAATCATGCTCTCTAGTTTAAGGAGTCATAAAAGCTATAACTCTTTTTTAATTGGTCAATCTCTATTAAAAAAATATAAAAAATAATAAATATGAATTAAAGGTTTGAAATACTCATTAAATATATCAGCATTAAATTATAGGGAGCCACTAGGAGTTAGTTCTCTTTCCTCAGAGGAGCTCCCTATTTTAGGAGGTGGATAGGGAGCATGGTTGGAGATATATTTTTCCAAATCTTCCATAAAATTTGTCTAAGAATGTGGTTTAGAAAGCCCATTATAGATGCTCTAACAATCCTTGTCTTTTACCATGACAAATGGATGAAAATGCTCTAAAATCCCATTTAATTGCCTATTATTGAGTTTTTTTTATTTATTTAAATAATTTATTTATTTATGAGTTGAACCAGTTGAATATCCCAAAATGTTCACATTATTTACTGATACTGATAGCATGTTTTCTATTTATTATTTATGTGTTTTAAATGATTGAATATTGAATTATAAATGCATTCATTTTCAAGTGTTTCATTTTTTACGTGCAAATACCAAGAGTGTTAAGCTCACTTCAGTAATTACAACTGCTCAACAGCTAAACTTATCTTATGGATATTGACTGCAATTTTTTAAATATTTTTAATTTCGGTCGTTAAATTGCATCAAAGAGATTAATGAATGCAATCTAACAACCTAGATTAGAAGTATGTAACCAACTTTAATATAAAATACTTACTAAAGAATCTTCGAATATATAATAACACATAAAATAAACTCAAATTTGAATCAATCAAACACATAAAACTTGGTAAACACCAAATCAATCCTCTCAATTAATTTTAGAAAAGCATGAAATTCATCCTTTTGTCATTTAGTAAAATGAGAACCTTTTTTTCTTAATTACACAAGAGAGTAGAAAGTTGGATTTAAGATATAAATTTTTAAAACTCTAACTACTTCTTACAAAATAATTATAAATAAAAAAACAATAAAAAAAAATATTTTTTATATTGATATATATATATATATATATACATCAATCTGAAAGAAATAAAAAAACTATTTTATGTCTTGATGAGCGTGTCCTTATAAGAGAGAGAAATTGTGTGGACGTGGTTCGACCCCCAAAAAGCCTTTTCATTTCCCATCAGGAGTCACAGATCACTGCTACACCGTACTCGCTCATCCATCGACGGCCTACAGTCATTCACTACCCTATGAGCAAATCGTAGCCGTCTGTTCAAATACGCGATCAGTGAAAGCGCGGGAAAATGAAAAATTATCTGCGAGCCATCTGTCAGGTACAAAAACAACACCACACTCAGCCGGAGCGAGTCAGTTTTCCGTTTCGTTGCCTTTGCTTGTGAGAGAAGCTAAACGCAACTCTCTCTCTCTCTCCGAGCTCTGCTAGTCTGTTAGGGTTTGTGGATTTTGTGAAAATGGCGCCGAGGAAACGCAAGAATCAGAAAGAGGAGCCGGCCGAGGTGACCACGGTGACGACCACGGTGGTGACTCACAGCTCCACTCGGCGAGTGACTCGGAGCTTGACTCGGGAAGCTTCGAGTGCAAACCCAGTTGAGTCACGTCCCGAGTTTCCGGCGCGGAAGAAGGCCAAGGGAGCTCAGAAGAAGAAGGAGCCGAAGAAAGAGAAGGCGGAAGAGGGAGAGAAAGACGAAGCGGAAGCGGAAGGGGAAGATGTGGAGGAAGAGAAGGAGAAGGCCGAAGAGAGCGAGGAGGGGGCTGAGGCCGAGGGCGAGAAAGAGGAGGTCGAAGGAGACGAAGCTGAGGAGAATGATGGTGAGGAAACGGAGGGGGCTGAGACTGAGGGCGAGAAAGATGAGGTCGAAGGAGACGAAGCTGAGGAGAATGATGGTGAGGAGTCAAACAAGAAGACCATTGTGATTGAGCACTGGTGAGGCAATTTTATCCCTCTGTATTCGTTTCCTCTTCTTCGTTTTGCCTTGTTTGGTTACTGAGAAATTTTCGGAATATGCAAGAAAATTTAATTTCTTATTACGCTTCTTGTTTTATTTATTTTTTAAAAATCTATTTGCTTATTCATTTTTTGTTCATACCATGGTTTTCGCTTTGAGATTTTGCTATTTTCTTTCTTTTTCAATTTATCAGAACACTAGGGTTTCTTGAGTATGCTTTTATTTTTGGGGGTTTTATTATAAGTTATAGCTATTTCCTCAGAAAACTTATGACAATCAGGAAATTGGAATCGTAAGCGCTGTATTACGTAGTGGTAATGGGTAGTTTGATTTGTCTTGTTCTTCTGTTTGGTTACCAAGGAAAGATAAAACGAAAATTAAGTCAGTTTTGGTCTCTATTTTTTTTTTCTTTCTGTTCTTCTTCTTTTGAAGAAAGGAAGGAACAATAATTTTGGCTTAATTTAGTTGGGTAATGGTCTTTCTTTCTTTCCTCTTTACGAGTGTGGCTGTGTGAGAAAGAATGGAAGAAAAGGAAAATGATATGTGAGCCTCATGGTACCTACAGAAAAATAGGAGTTAAAAAACTTGATTCACAACAATTTTTGTTTGGTATTTTTGTTCATTTTCTATGTCATGGTTTCATTATTTACATAATGATTTAAGGTGTTTGGCCCCTAGACAAAAGCCAATGATTTAAGGGGTTCTGTCTGTGGTTTAAATGTAAAGCTGAGGTGTTTGGCCCCTTCTCTGCTTCGTGTTTAACTTGGCATTTAGAAAGCAGGAACTGGTTTTGGAATCAAGATTCTTCTTGACCATTAACCAGTGCACATTTGTTGCGTCTGTGGTAAATACTTCTTCGTTGGTCAAACTAAAATTCATTCTTTTAAGAGAGCCTTTGATTCTACCAGCTTGTGAAATAAGTAAATATAGTTATGAATCAGAACTTAGAATGTTTCTTCTTTTTTATTTTTCATTTTTTATTTTTTGAGTAGTTTCATTGGTGGATACAATTTTATGGACCTTTGCTTCCAGAAACAGAGGTATGGCTGTGTATGTCATGTCGTCCCAAACCCCACATTAGCGAGTGTCTTGTGCAGTCCGCTGCCTTTTCTGTTTTAATGAGTATGAGGAATATTTTGTAGATAGTTGGTCCTCAGTTTTTGTTGAGGTGTCCATCAGGCACAACAATATTTACTCCAAGTGACTTTATGTTTACATGCTCCAGTTGGCAAATCTGAAAGTAGGGAACCATTGTACGTTTCCTTTTCCGGATAGCCCATATTGGGTTTGCTTTTGCCTTTTTCAGTTAGTATTTGGTTTTTGCTACTTGCAGTTTCATCTTATTGTTCTTTTTAACTAGTGTTTGCTTCTTTTCTGTAGCAAGCAATGCAATTCATTCAAGACAAGAGCTAATCAGGTCAAAGGTGGTTTAGAGAAAGGCGTTCCTGGTATCACAGTTCTCATAAACCCTGATAAGGTATACTTGTTGAAAGGGTATTAATTTTGTCCATGAATTTGAGTTTTAGATGAAATGATTTAAAAGAAAGCGTTTGGATATTACAGTAAGATTGAATTAGTAGAAAACCCGTAAAGCACTAGACATAATGTATTTGAAATAACTACATACGAGGAATCATTTGAAATCCATACGTTTCTTCTTTTTCTCTAATTCAAATATAGGTTTGCATTTTAATAGTCCAACTATAGGAGTTTCACTATATCCCTAAATGTGAAACTACTCTTCTCAAATGGACCCTAATAGAAATTGGCTTAAGTTTGATAATCTTTCACTTGAATAATCAGATAAGGGGATATACCGAATTTGGTATTTATGCATAATTGCTTTGTAGACTTGTTATTTAACTATAGGAAAGAAGTTTTAGTTTAGAAGTTATAAGTATTCAAACTATTTGGAAGCTAATGTACAAGGCATTAAGGCGCAGATTAGAATCGTACAAAACCTTTTGTCACTAGGAAAATAGCAAATAAATCTCTAGGACTAAAGTGTTTGGTATTTCAGTGAGTTTTCAATCAATAATTAATGGATTAAGGCATCATCAGCATAAATAATTATCTGACTTTTTCTTTTATTTTCTTTCTGGAAATAGCCAAGAAGGGGCTGCTTTGAAATACGGGAGGAAGGTGGTGAGACATTCATCAGTCTTTTGGTAATTCTTACACCCGCATTATTATATTTTTACAAGTTGCATTTGTGACGACCTCAAGTTTTTTATTTACATTTTGAATGATCCTATGGGCGAGCGAATAGCTTACTCTTTTTTTTTTTTCACTGGAAAGGTAAGTTGTTGTTTAAAAGAAATGCTAAAAGAAGCTGTAAGGGGGTAGGCTAGACCCCGGTTGGGCATTATAGTCCTCCAGCTTGGGCTGACATAAATTAGTCAAGTTTTATCTTGGGTTGAATATTTCCTTTTGCATCTGAGCTTGCTTTGGCCCAAATGAGCCATACTCAAGCTGTTCCCTAAAGATTTGAGCTGCTGACAAGAATATTTGGCCCACCTTTACTTGGTCAGACAAATTATACTTGCAGTTGAACCTCTTTGCTTTGATTATATTTGGTGAATCAGGCCAAGGTCATGTCAGATAAACTCTGGTCTTCTCTCTTATCTTAAAAAAGAATGCTGGGTTGGATCATTTAGTTTTATGAAGGGAGGGTGATCTTAAGATTCTGATCCATGAGACGGTTTATTATGGTGAAGAAATGATCTACACTACGTGTTATCAGCCTATTAAGAATTAATTACTTTTTCTGAGTTGTCATTTATGGGTTGTCTGTTGCAGGGCATGAAGCGACCGTTTAAACCAATGAAGGATCTGAACATGGAGGAAGTCATTGGCAATATAATTGAGAAGATCAAATGAAGGAGGTGGTGCATAGCATGGCAGCGGAGTTTTTGTTATTAGAACTAACCGTCTTTTTGGGGGTACCCAAAGTTCATTGGCTGTTTTGACAGTAGAGTTTTTTACTACTGATTTGCATATGGTTGTGTTCTAACGATGACTGTAAAGCTGGGCCGATACTGATCTGGATACTTTTGAAGGGCTTAAATGATTAGCCGTCGCATACAAGTGAATGTAGGTTACTGATGATCCTACTCTTTTTGTAAGTGCTTGAAGGAAATCAGTTGAACTGCTTTAACAGCATAATATTCCAGATTCCAGATTTGATTTCCAGTTCCGCTCCACTATGCATTATTCTTAAGGCTTTTTATACCCATGCAAAGGTTTTTATTTATTATTATTATTATTTTCTATCACATCCCAATTAGAGTTTATTATATGCTTGTATATCAGACAGAAATGGAAATCTATTCTGCGTCTTCGAGTGGTTAGAAGTTTTCTTCATGACTGCCACCATTTCATAAGTATGCCCGAGATTTTGTCTGCTCATAGGTTTATAATATCAATTTCCGTTAATGATCTTTGTTTATATTTGATAATAGATTGAAGTTGAATGATTATTTTCCTACTTTTCCCTTATATGTATGCATTTTACGTTTGTAAAAGAAATAAAAAAGGAAAATAAATTTTTGGGAAGTAGAGAGAATTGTTTTGAGCCGGAGGAAATTTTCCATCCTCCCAAAATAATTGATAACAAATAATATCATTAGAGGAATAATGAAAAACAAATTTGATAAAATCATGTACTGCGTTTCTATTGTTAAAACATGTTTTTGATCTCTGCCATTCACTTTGGGGGGTTTTTGGGTAGGGATGGCAACGGGCTGGTTAGGGATTGGGTATAGCAATACAATTCCTGTCTCCGCTACCCATATCCACTCCTTTTCCTGACTTGCATTTTCAGAGAATTCTCATCCTTGTCCCCGTCGGGGGTTGGTATCCCAAACCCGGCCCGAATCCCAAGTTTTTAAAACAATTATAAAAAAAAAAAAATATTCATATTATAACACTTAAATTCCACCTATTTAATTGAATTATAAAATTTCACATAACTATTCAAAATCATCTCAATTTAATTCAATAGAGTTTCACCATTCTACAAAGCTTAGGATAACTTTTAATTGTTATGGCATTCATTGCAGAAGCAGATACTCATGCATAATGCATTTAATGACCAAATAACTACCATCTAACACACCAGAATGTCCATCATAGCCGAGTATGAAAACACCCAGATAATCAATTGGGGATTCTTTGTTAGCAACCCATATTATTGGTGTATTTGGGATTGTGTTGTACCATATACTAAGGAAGTATTTGGTGGAATTTTCAGGTCTGAAGAAGCCTAAAGGAAAGATTCCTATAGTAAAATCATATAATAATAATAAACATTCCAAAGTTTCATCATCTTACAAAGATTAGGGTAATTTTTTAATTGTTATATTATATTATATAACATATTTATTAATTAAAAACAAATACATCACTTATGCGGCTGGGTTCGGGTATGGAAATAACAATATCATCACCACCCCGTCTCCGATCGGATATTTTTAAATTGGGGATCCCCGTACCCGCCCATTAGGATCGGGGACCCGAAAGGGGGATTTCCGCCATCCCTAGTTTTTGGGGACATGAAGACTGGCGCCTCCAATTCTTCCCCCTTCTCCATTTTGCTCTCTATGTCTTATGCTACATGCTTTCCTTACAATGCCACAAAAGATGAGAAGATGGCAACAACGCCAAGGAGGACGCCAGAAGCCACCTGAGTTGGTGAACCCGAAACCGTAGGAGGGGCCTCTGGCTTTTGTTGGCTGCCATCAGTGGCTGGTGGACCACGCTTCAATATACTTGTAAAGACATCCACAGCGGTGCCAGCTACAGCGCTGCCGCCAGGCCCCGGAGCAGACTTGAACATTTGGGATAGCATTGTATCCTCCCCGCCAGTCTTGAGTGCATCTGCGGCCTGTGGGGCTGGCCCTTTGAGTTGATCCATGATTTTGGTCATTTGGTCTTTACCTTGAGGCGCCGGAGCAGAATTGAGCATGTTGGCTAGAGCACCAGTAGCATCACTCTTTGGTGCATTTGCCAATGTCCCAGCTTGGCCGTTGATCTGATCAATGATCTTGGATTTAGTGTCCTCGTCCCCGAGGGCACCCAAATCTTTCAAATTTTGTGGGAGATTATTAGGGACGTCCAAGGCTGCTGCCGTAACCAAGTTGATGAAGACCAGAAGCACTGGAGAAGCAAGGAGGAGAAGGAGGGAAGAGACATTGAGAGAAGCCATAGTTTTTTTTTTCTTTTTGGTTGTGAAAATTGAGAAGGGTGTTAGTAATTTTTATAGGCAAGGCTGTTGATGAAATTACCATGTTTAGAAGCAGCAATTTTGGAGTTTTGATTCACATATCGACTCTGGCATGCAAGGTGATTATTAGCTTCAACACCCCATTTTTACATCATTTAACTTAATTGTCATTAACTGCCATCCTGCAAGTGTCCACTGTTTTCCTAAAACTGAATTCTAACAAATATAAAACCGTTTGTAAACCCCAAACTCATCACTAATATGTGAAGTTGTATATCACGTGAGCGTATTCTAGTACCATACAATAATCTAAACAAATATTTTCCATAACCCTATATTACTATCTTTTTGTGTCAAATATACATTGGTTTATTATAATCTAACAGCTTTTCAGTTGTGTTTTTCTGTTCTTATTCTGAGAAAGAAAAAAAACCTGGTCAAATCTCTTGGCCTTTTTTTGTGTAGGGCAGAGAGAAATTCACTCCTAACCTTCAGGCTCCAACATCCAATTTTGTTTCTCTAATTATAGCAATCAATCTCTGTATAAATCCCCCAAACCCCCCTCTGCACAAATCAGGCTTTGAAAGAAAACAATAAGCAACCATTTCTTTCAAAGCAGGAATAAATAAGGCAAAGCAAGAAGAATAAAAAGATGGAGAACAAAGCCTCTACCATCCTCTGCCTTGCCCTCCTCTTCATTGTCTTCTCCTCTTCGGCCTCGGCCTTCGACATCACAAAGCTGCTGGAGAAGCAGTCGGAGTTCAGCAACTTCAACACCTACCTCAAGGAGACCAAACTTGGCGAGCAGATTAACAGCAGCAGCACCATCACCGTCTTGGCCGTCGGCAACGGCGCCATCTCCAGCCTCGCTGGCAAATCCCAAGACGTGGTCAAGAAGATCCTGAGCGCCCACGTGATCCTGGACTATTATGATGAGCAGAAGCTGACCAAGCTGGCCAAGTCAAGCAAAGTCACCACCCTCACCACCATGTTCCAGTCCTCCGGCCAAGCTCAGAACCAGCAGGGCTTTATCAACACCGGCATTATCAACGAAGGCGAGCTCGCTTTCGGGTCCGCCGCCAAAGGCAGCAAGCTCAACGCCAAGCTTGTTAAATCCGTTGTTTCTCAGCCGTTCAATATTTCTGTTCTTCAAGTCTCTGAGCTGATTGACATCCCTGACATTGCTGCCTCAAGCCCTGCTGGCTCTCCCAAGTCATCTCCTTCCCCATCCAAGGCTCCTTCTTCATCGTCCGATGACGAGGCCCCAAGCGCCTCGCCCAAGTCGTCCAAGTCCAAGGCACCTACATCGTCCGATGAGACGACATCGTCGTCACCACCAGTGCCTGACGAGGCAGGATCAAGCACTGCCCCTGCCCCTGCCCCTGCCCCATCTGCTGCTTCTCGCGTTGAGATGGCCGTTGGTGCCGGTGTGATGATCGGCTTGGCCTCACTTTTGGTTGCTTAAGTTTTTTTTTTTTTTTTTGGGGGTTTTTTCAAAAGAGGAGATATGAATGTATTAGGAACAGAAAAGATCAAATCTTGAAGGGTACAATACAAACTTAATGGTTTTTGTAGGGAAATGTATGTAAAAACATATACATTCTTCTGACAACCATTGTTTTGGAATCATTAGAGATTACCCTTTAAGTGCATTGTCACAAGCTATTAAATATATATGATCTATCTAATTATAATTATAATATTAACATAAACCATGTTTGGTAAACTTAATAATGATGAAATTGGACGACTAAATTCGATAGTGTCCAAATATTTACGGACAACAAGCCATTCTACGTGAATGAGTCTCTATGAGGTATACAAGTATGTTACATTTCAATATCAAATAGTCAAATTAAGAATGATTTATACGAACCAACTAGCTCTTAGTTTAGTGGTATTTCTCTTCCCAATATTAAAAAAGGTCCCAAATATGAAACCCCCAACTCCATCAATCCAAAAAAAGACTTACAAGAAATTATGTTATACATTCCTCGAGTATGGGACAAGGTTGTGGGAAAGATAGCCAATGAGAGAGAGAGAGAGAGAGAGAGAGAGAGAGAGGAAAAATGGGAGATGAGAATTGACAAAGCAAACTTGGTAATGAAAAAGAGTGGGTTTGTCTTGTTGAGATTGAAAGATTACAAGTGGCTCTCATTGGGCTTCTTCAAAAAGGTGAATGGACGGTCCATGAAACTGCTTTTATGGGCTAGTTCATTTGTAAATGTGTAACAAGGGCTTCTAAATATACACCAAGGATTTGACCATGATACTCCATTACACTAAGCCATCTCCAATACTAAAAGGGCTAAACTCAAATTTCCATTCTTTAAAATATAATTATTCATGTATTGTCCAGATTCAAATATTTTTTTCCCAACTCTCCAAACTCAAATTTTGAATCCATAGCCTTATTAAATTATTTTAAAATAATTTTAACTCTAATAGGTCAAAAAAATGACTTTGCACATGGGGTAGTGGGTTGTGTGAGTGGGCTCCAACAAATTTCAGTCCAGACAAAACGTAGACTGCTATTCCACCCAAAATAATTGACTGGATTGATATTTTGCATGGCCCTATACATGCGTTAGGGGCTCCATCCAGACCATATTGTCAAAATTTAACATTGGCCCTCTCCATTGGAGATGGCCTTACTCAGGTCGCTTAGCTCTTAAATTTTGAAATATATCATTGCTCAAACCTTAAAACACAACAAAAATAATATTAAATATTTTTTTTCCTAAAAAGGATGAAATTATGTGTGGCCATCTCCCTGCATATTTGATTGTAAATAATTTGAGGTTAATCTTGTTTTTCTATATCAAATATTTTTTTATATAGTAATTTTAAAGAATAATATAATTTACTTTAATTATCTATTAAACTGGGTGTATTTACCTAAATTTTCACTGCATCTAGAAGCCCAAAAAAAGGAAAATCTTGGCTGTAACCAAACCACCCAACAGAACAGCCATTGTAATCGGAAAAACAACTAATTTCATCTCATTTAATTACATTAATCAGATAAATATTTACAAAACGCAAAAATTAGAATGATACTTGATGAATAATATGGTTAACTAAAACCAAAAAAATCATCCAATCTATCGTTACTGTATTAATGAAATCTTCAATGGCAACTTTCATTAATACATTATTTAAAGTGAAAGAAACCAAAAAAAATAAAAATAACACATAGATCACATCAGAAATGGTTGGCCCTTTACATTTATTTATTTCTTAAGTTTGAGCGAAATAAAATTAATGAACTTTAGAGGCCAATATAGAAGATATACGACTCAAATTATGATCATGAGTGTAGAGTAAATACTCTTTACCACTAGAACAACAACCCACGAAACAAAAGATTAAGTGATTAGAATGTGTTGAGTAGAAACTTTAGTTTTCTAACTTTGGGTTAATTTGCTTCTAGAGAGAGTAACTAACGCATGGTTAGCAATTTTTAAGGAGTGCGTCGACTAGAACTAATCCCAATTGTGACTCGGACGAAGGAGAAAATCACTCCCAACCTTTAGAACCCCTAACATCCTATTTTGTGCATGCATGTCTAATTATAGCTCACAATTTGTGCCCTATTTAAATCCCACAAACTCCCTCAACACAAAAACCAAGCTTTGACAACTCAAAGCAGCAAACAAGAAAGCAAGAAAGAAAGCAAAGCAAGAAGTGGCAGCTAACAAAGATGGAACATAGAGCCTCTTCCCTCCTCTTCTTCTTCTTCCTTGCCGTGTTCCTTGCATTCTTCTCGTCACCCTCCTCTGTCTCTGCCTTCAACATCACCAAGCTCCTCGAGAAGCAATCCGACTTCTCCAACTTCAACAACCTCCTCTCCCAAACTAAGCTCGCCGACGAGATCAACAGACGCAGCACCATCACCATCCTCGCAGTGGACAATGGCGGTGTGGGAGGGCTCTCGGGGGAGTCTTCCGGTATGGCCAAGAATATCCTGAGCGTCCACGTGGTGTTGGACTACTACGATCAGGACAAGCTCAAGAAGATCTTCAAATCAAACAAGTCCGCCACTCTCACAACTTTGTTCCAGTCGACAGGTCAGGCAAGGCGGGAGCAAGGCTTCATCAAGGTTTCGGTGAACAACGGACAAATTTCATTCGAGTCTGCAGCCAAGGGCGGGAATGGCAACAGTGTAAACTTTGTTAAGTCGGTTGTTTCCCAGCCCTACAACATTTCAGTGCTTCAGGTGGGGTCCATTATTAATGTTCCTGACATGGAGTCGTCCTCCTCGGGCCCTGCCAGCTCACCCAAGTCTGCCAAGGCCCCAAGCCCCTCGAAGTCCAAGAAGGACGACTCTGATGACGAAGCTCCAAGCTCGTCAGACGAGGCTCCAGCTCCGTCAAAGCACAAAGGTAAGGGCAAAGGAAATGACAAATCCTCGCCACCAGTATCTGCTGACTCACCTTCAGATAGTACAGCGCCCACGCCTTCGGCACCTGCGCCCTCTGCAGCTTCGCGTACTCGTGAGATCATGGCCGTTGGTGCCGGGGTGGTGATCATGGGGCTGGTTTCGCTTTTGGCCGCTTAATTAACTAGATCTAATGATGAAGTATTGATCACAGATTCACAGCTCATCAGAGGAAATTATGAGAATAGGTTCAAAAAACTGGGGAAAAAAAAAAAGACCTATGTATTTTTAAATTTGTTTCTCATAAAATGTTGAGATGAAGAAGGCCCTTGTTCCTTAAATTGGTGTAAGTTGTAAACCCCTACGATGCTGATTTTATCTCATTGAATTCATATTCATATCTTGTCTCGTATATATTGAGTGCATTACTCTATCATCTAATTATAGTTACAAACAGAAAGAATTTGAAAGCCCTAATGCATGGAGAGGGAGAGAGAAATTGAACACAACTCACTTTTCCTAGTTCGAAACTAATTAGAATTAGTTAGAGGATTAGTTATATATTCATTTGTTAAGCTTGTTTAACGTTACATTAATTGCGGTGTTCACGCACAACTATCACTGTAGGTAATCAGGTTACTGAAATCAATGAAAATGCTAGCAATATATTTTCCCTTCCTCATGGTATGAGTTTATCGCAAAATTATTGTGGCACATTGCTTGCAAACCTCTCTTCCCTTCTTCCTCTGTTCAACAGCTCTAGAAGTGTGAGAATGTGAAGATAAAAATTAACATATTGGAAAGTTAGAAAACATTGCAAGGGCTTATAAGGAGTTGAGCTACTCCCCCTATTGTCAATTGGTTTTGGAGTGGAACCTCAACTTTCTTCAAGAAGTACTGTAATACATTTCTTTGCAATATACATTTCATTTTGTTATCGTGTTAAGTTGAGCCACATAATGTGAGTTTGTAATTAAACAAAAGATTAAAATGAGTGGTTTGTATTTGGAATTAAGCATGGAACCCTAAGCATCCTCTGAACTTGGGTTGAGTAGGGTCTCCCATCCACTATGGACAGTTTTCGTTCATATTCATTTAATGTGTGTCGTATACGGTTTCTCACATATTATTATAAATGGAATTTTCAAAATCCTTTAAAAGAGATGTCTGAATTATAAAATCTATTACTTACAAGGATTTTATGCGCGTCTAACTAATCTTATTCTCATTGCAGTCTATTTGCTCTTTTTGATGGGAATTAGCATCTGATTTCTAAAACAAGACTAGTTTTGTTTGAAGTTACCAAACTAGATTATCCTCCTAATAACTTTTCTAATATTCCTTTCAGCTAGATTATCTCTATATGTATATTATATTACCATTTAAATTATGCCTACCAGAAAGCACATTAGCTCTAGGAACTTGCTTTATGGCACATAAAATACGTTATGAGTATAAATGCTGCCACTATTGTCGAATAAAATTTAAATAAATAAATATTATTTATTTAAAAAAAAAAAAAAAAGCCCTAAGTAGAATCCGTAAGTACTACTACTTCATTGAAATATTGTTCTATTTTATGAATTAAATTATATTACGGTATCATGGGGTTCAAAATTTAAATCTCTCAAAGAAAGGACGAATCATCAAATTAAGATATATGGATATTAAATTATATCCAAGTACGGCAGAAATGCATCGAATTTACATTAATTAAGTTAATGAGTTTAAACAAAGAGTGTGTAGCTCAAGTGGTTAAGATCATTTACCATTCATTCTAGGTCTTAGGTTTGATTCCCCTTCCTCCAGTATTTTTTTTTTAAAAAAAAAAATAATAATAAATAAATTAAACTAACCATGTCCAAAACGCAAGCTGTATGCTTCACCTTTATTCTATAGTAGTTTGGATGACGATGAATATAGGTCTGATGCTCGTTGCCAATGTAAAATGAAAACTTTGGCTAAATCTAGAAGTTTCGGCTATCACAATCAATCCGTGTTTTTCAAGTGTTAATTCCTGAAGTTCTTCATTTTATTTTATCAGAGTATATAAAAGATAGTAATGAGCTTAGCACATTCTAGTGGAGGCTACCTTTCCCTTGATTCTTCTCACTTCTAATTTTAAACGATAAATATATACATATATAAAGCTAAGCATGTTTCTTAAAGTTTGTGGTGTGTAATGGAATCTACGGCTCACCCCCACCAAAAAACTTTTGTAGACAGAGAAAAAGGGAGGGAAAAAAAGAAAAAGAAAAAAAAAGAATGTGGAAATTAGTATGAAAATTCGAAGAATATATAACAAAAAGAATATGAAAATCGAAAATCATGTAGAGCTAGAGTTGTCCTCCAAGATCCAAACACCTCATTGATATGACATGTTAAGAATGATCATTTCGCATCTTTATTTCATCATCATATAGTGATATGCTGCACGTAATAAGGAAGGGATTCTCTTTTCTGGTTTTGAATCACTTAACATTATATATATCCTCCAAATATAAAATTCTAAATTAATTCAGAGCGTAAAATTTCATTAAGATTACTTGATGTCTACATGCCTTAAGAGTCACTAAGATACAAAGCAACTTGTTCGGTACTCGGATTGGAGTTGAATCTTTTGATACAAGCGATATTGAGAAAGAGAGGATTGAAAACCTCGAGGGCAACACCTCATAATAGACTCATACTATAATATCTTCAAGTTGTGCTGTAGACCCTAATGCCAGGCATGCAATCCACTTGACATGGGGAAGAACTTTGTGGTGTAGCAATTTCTGAGCTGTTAGCCCAATTTTTCCAACCAATAAAATGAAATATATATATATATATATAAATATAATTACAAAGAAATTTCTAGAGTAGGAAGTGCAACAAAAATAGAAAGGACTAAAATTGAAGGAATTGGGTACCATTTAGGATTTTCCAAAGTGAATGGGGATAGGATTGGAGAGGTCTATATCGTTAGGACCTTGGGCATGTGAAAAGAGGAACATACAGAAGCAAAGATGATATGGTGCTCGAGGGCTTGGATGCCTAAAGGCATACAAAAACCTGCATATGCAATGCTCTACATGCGCAATGGGGAGCATGGGAATCAACTTTGAAACTCAAAAGTTGAGGACCACTATTCTTTTTAACAATTGATAGTCTTGAAGTAATAATATAACAAAGAATAATATGTTTCTAATAAACTGTTATTCCTTTTTATTCAACAATTGTCGGTCATGAGATTTAAACTCATGACATTCTCATGACAGAGTTGAACATATGCAAACGATTAAAGATATTGAAGTATTATTAGAGTTACTCATACATGATTGATCAAATTTGAAGGATTAATTAAACCCCTAACACGAGAAGTTTCGATCCTTCATACAACATCAACGATGATAAAATGATTTATAAAAAATAAAAAATAAAAAAGAGAACAGAATTTCCTCACCCACAAGAAAACTCAAAGATTGACTAATCGTAACCAAACTTTCCTTTTTGCAATTTGCACACAGTAAGAAACAGATCAAACAAAGTGCACCATTAATGAGATCACAAACCAACATTTGTACTGAAATTGATATCTTGTCGCATGGTTCTTCATTTTTCATGTTAATTTCAAAATGAAGAACATCAAGTTTTTGTGGTGTCTTAGTTTTCCACAGGTCTCTTCTACGTGGCAGGTAGTTTAAACTCCAAAATATCCTAACGTAAAACCCTAATCATGGATTTGACAAGACGGCTACTCAAAGGTCCTAGCCCCTCGATCTGGCTACAGGACCATTGTAGCCCATGTGATGACATGTGGGCAACATGGCATTTTTTTTGAAGCATTATAAAATTCCGAGTGTGAGAAACTGTGGAAAGCATGAAGTTTTTGACAATGATAATTGAGACTTAGTCAAGTGGTCCTTTTGGTGACAAATTATTGTACATTAGGGCTCAATTATATGTTTGAATTGAGTGTGACATATATAATTTTATTTGAGTGGTGTTCAGAAATCACAATTATGAAAATTATTATTTACAATAATAATTGACTGTCTTATCTTAATCATTTCAAGCATTTTGTTGGTCGAAATTTGCTGCTTTTAGATACTAAGGGGATGTTATTTATGGCACACGGCTTTTCTTTTTAAGGAAAAATTCCATATTTTATTGGCAGACTTACTATCCTTTTCTTTTAATTTGCTTTTTAGATCAAGCAATATCAACAACTTCCAAGTATATATATATATATATATATATATACAGCGATAAGTAGTGGATGAATACTTTTCTTTTTAATTTTAAATTTTTGATAAAAGAGACGCAAAAGAGACGTAAGGCCTACGAATCGAATATTTAAAGTCATTTGCTAGTTAACCTTGAATGTAAAAGTAAATATTCTACTAATCAATAATGTAAAAGCAAATACCGAATGCGAACGGCAACACTTTCAGAATAAAAACTTGAAAACAAGTATATATGATTTTGGAAGCCTGTGATTCATAAAATTTGAAGTTCAAATAAAAATCCACAGATCCTCACATATTCATATTTAACTAAATCGTATAATATATATATATCATATATGTACTAATCACATTACTAATCAACTTGTCTTTTTCATAAAGTCTAGACTCTAACTAATTCTCCTTCTCATAAAATCTAGGCTCGAAAATCACAAACAAAATCCAAACCTGATTTGACAAGACAGCGTGAGCAAAGCAAGGCTTTTAAGGTTGCAAAAAATCACAAGTAGCAAAGGAGTACGTGTCTCCAACAGAGAGAAACCCAAACATCTGCTTTCAGTCGCCAAACCCACCAACATCCCAAGATCCACACAAGAAAATCAAAATATGCCCCAATCACTCCCACTCCCTTCACGTGGACATCTCGTGATCTAAGTGGGTTTCTTTCCATCATTTGACTTTCTTCTTTTTTGAATCTTTTCTTAATGAATGAATAGTGGCATGCATTGCCCCAAACATAGCAATATAAAAGATTCCCCATCAAAAAATTTAAATAAATAAAAAATAAAAAGCACACTCGAAAAAGCTACATTTAGCTTAGCTTGCAATGTTGAAGCTACACAAAGATTCGTCCAAACCCCAACCCCACGGAATTAGGTGTGTGTGGATGGTGCTGAATTGTGCCCTAAATCAAACCCTAGGGGCATCATCCATGCAGCACCCTCATATTTTTAATCCCATTGGGTCCCACTTAATCTAGATTCTCTTCCAAAGCCAAACATGCCCACACCACAATCCACCATCCTTTTCAGTTTCTCCCTCCCACTCAAAGAGTATTTCCCCCTTGTTTTTATTTGCCCCTTTGACACATATAAATACCCCTTCCCCCCCTCCTCTTTTGCCACAACACAACACAATTCAATTCATTTCCTTCTCCTCTCTCTCATCTCCAAACAAACAGCATTTGCATCAATTTACCCTCCACCCAAAAAACCCCAAAGCACTAGCTACTACCAAAGAAAGAAGAAACACAATGTCTGGGGTTTGGGTTTTCAAGAACGGGGTGATTCGTCTGGTGGAAAATCCACAGGCTGAGACATCTTCTAGGAAGAAGGCCTTGGTGCACTTGCCAAGTGGACAGGTGGTGTCGTCCTACTCAACGCTCGAGCAAATACTGACCGGGTTAGGGTGGGAGAGGTACTATGGAGGCGACCCCGACCTCTTCCAATTCCACAAGCGATCTTCCATTGACCTAATCTCTCTCCCCAGAGACTTCTCCAAGTTCAACTCCGTTTACATGTACGATATTGTCATTAAAAACCCCAACATCTTCCATGTCCGAGACATGTAAGTGTAGCTATATGCAAGTGACACATGATCAGTTGGTATCCTAAAGTTGTGTAAGTCTCATTTGTTACGTTTAATTTCCTTCTTTATGTCATCCTTACTTGGTTCAGTGTTTGATATGTTTTGGGTTTAATTTTATTTGCTTGTAATAAAGAGTACATCTACATGTTGTTTGTGTTATTTGGGGATATATATATTTTTTATATATATATATATAATGGATTGCTTTGTAAAATATTGGCTTTGTGATCATCTAATAAGAACAGTTCTTGTGATTTGGAGCAAATGGGTCGACTATATTTTTTTTAATTTACATTTTGTGCCGTGTGTGTTATTTGGAGAGCATAGATAGGTGCGTTGCTACTGCGAAAGAGACAGTGGCAGTTTGGTAATTACAATCACTAAGCACAGCTCACGGCTATATATACCAACGACATGCCCATGATTTGATAGTTACTGCTATGATTCTCTGAAAAAGAAGGGAAGAGTTATATAAATAAAACCTGACTAATTAATTAAGTTAAACTAGAACTATTTAATTAACTGTTCTCTAGAATAAAAGCTGTATTTTTCAAGAGAAATCTTTCCCGATCTTCTACTGAGAGAAAGATATCGTCACGACAACTAAAATTTTCCTTAGAATTTGCTTAATTATAATTTTCACATTAAAATTCCACGATGGATATATATATATATATATATATATTTGCCTTTTTTTTTTTTGGAATTTATGGATCAAATGTTTTTCTTTTATCAAAATTTGGGGGGAGTAAGATTAAGAAGTAGAGGGACAAAACATTATCCAATATCCAAATCATGTGAAGGGAAAGAGAACCAATTTATCCAAAATCATAAAACAAGAGTACTTTTTATTGATTGGAGATGATTCTTGTACAGCAACATTGAGGTCCCCAACATGAGCATGAGGGGGAGGAAGATCAAAATCTTCAAAATGTGAGGGGTTTCACGTGAAGGAGATGGAGACACTAGATCACAGGGCCAGGTGGCACATGCCAAGTGTCGAAATGGGATTGTGGATTTCACTTGAGCTTTTCACAGATGGAGTGTGTTCGCACGTGGCACAGCCCTTTAAATCCAAGGAAACGAATTTAATGTAGCAGAGTGACCACACACCACTCTTTTAGAGACCGTGAAAAGCGTACGAGTAGAAAACAAAGAAATGACGTTGTGCCAGCATTCACACTACTGAACTGAACTTAAAAAGGGTGATTACCCCTCTTCTCCCTCCTCTCTTCTTTCAATTTTCTTTTGCAGTAGCCATCACCACCACAACTTCTACCACCATCGTCACCCACACCGTACCCATTCACATCACTACCATTCAACCACCATTGTCACCACCACACCCACCCCATGTTGCCACCATCACCAACAATTGTCGGTCTTGAAGTTTTGAAGGCCTTGTGTGAATCTTAAAATAGGACCCTCACATAATCTAATCCAAATACTAAAAATAATCATTTTTCATTACTTAAGGTCATCAAACAATTTTTTTATAACTAAAATTCATCATCAACAATGGCAATCACAAATTTTGATTGGTCTTTATGAATTTAGGAATTAGAATTTTCATATTTTGGTGTTGAAAATTCCTGAATTTGAAAGAAAAACAAAATTGTCAAAGGATTAAATAAAAGAGGCAAAAAGATTGATGAATGATGATAATTAACTTTTTTTTTTTTCCTTTCTGGTGTTGACGAAAGTGTGAGGATATATATTGCTGGATCTTGGCTTTTTTAATATATTTTCTAATATATTTTTATAAAGAAAAAAAAAAGAATAAAAATACAGCCCAAAGGATGTTCTTGCTGCTCGAACCACGTCAGCGAACACATGCTTGCATCAATGTGCTGACGAGCTGGAATTGAATAGAGTTCAAGTATTTTTCTAGTTTCCCCTTTTGAATAAGTGTTTTGATTCTTTCCTATCCAAAATCAAAACACGTATTTTTATTTTAGTTGTATTTAAACTCTTATTTCCAAATTTTCTTCACATTTAAGTTCATTTTTGTGTCACGTGCTAAGGCTGACAGTGGAAGTTTTGAAGCGGTAGGAGGGGTAAGGGACCCCCAAGTGCAACGATTCTATTGTATGTGTCAGTTGCGGTCCGACTGGAAACTCGGGCTAAATTCCAATCCGCCTGGAATTGGGCTTCGTGAAGTTTTGGAGGCCTAAATACATTGGTCGTGGGACTATTTTGGGCTATCCCAAATCCCAGTTTTTGAGTTTGAGATCAACTCCACATCTTAATTTATTTTTTATTTATAATATCAGAATTTAAATTAGAGATCTCTAAACATGATTTTAAAATTATAGTGTCACCAGCAAAGCCAACAAGTATAAGAACCACAGAATGAAACGAAAGCACCGGTTTTGGATACACTACGTGACTGGTGTACTATCCAATACACATATGATATGTAAAAATATTTTATTTTCATAACCTATATATTGAACAATATTTCCACATGTAACATGTGTATTGGATAGTTTATAATCCGTTATTAACTTGGTGTTGAGATCAAATATATTATACATTCCTAAAAAAAGCAATAAAACCAAATTGTAAAACCAAATTGTTAGCCCCTAACTATCTAACAGAGCATGAGCATGAGCACCATAACAAGTAATTAAGAAAAAAATCATGAGCACTATAACAAGTAATTCCGTAATTGTAAGGCTAATTTAATTTATTAAAATTAACAATTCGATTAATTTGTAAATTCAAAGACTGACTCCAGGAAACTATGAATTATTAAACCTTCAAAATACCTACTACAAGACACCAAATTTAATTCCCTTTTGATGATCGATGCTTCAATAATTTGCAAAGAAGCGAACCGGCAGTTATTAAGCCGCTGGTAAATATCATGAGCGGCAACCCCCACGATCTCGAGGGTGTTTGAAATTTCGCGAGCACGTCCTTTGTGCCCTTAACGAGCATTGTCAATTGGCACACGGGACAACCACCGCCGCAACTCCTCCCCCTACGATACAGCCACCGCCGCACAATGCAATCTTGATGAAAAAGATGTGAGGAAGGCAAGCGAGAAATCATACTAATCTTCTTGGGCGCCCCTTCTTCTTGTTGATGTTGACGATGATCTTCTTCTTCTTCTCCAAGAGGAGGAGGAGAATCAAGGGCCTCGCCACAAATTAGATGACGCAGCACAAGCAACAAAGGTTTCAAGCGAAACCTTGAGTAACAAGAAAAACTGGATTCCATCAGAAAAATTAAGAGAAGCTCTCTTAGATTAATGTTGATAAAAACTGAGTTACAGAAACATTAGACAAACCTGTCTAAATACACAATTCTCAACAACCCTCAACCCTTCAACTACCAGGGAGTTATTACATAAAACTGAAAAACAACAGAATTAATTTGGAGTCTTAATAACGTAACTCCTAAACTGTCCGAAACAGAAAAAAACAGAATTAAGTTGGAGTCTTAATAACATAACTCCTAAACTGTCAAAACAGAATTTATTGGAAAATTAACTACCAAGCTTTAACTGCAGTTTTGGAAGGCCAAACGACCTCAGAATGCCAAAATCCATCCTATATCACAGCAAAGCTGTGAGTTAGACTCGTGGCGTCGTTCCCTTTCTGAAATGGTATTTTGCGTCCTAATCGGAGCTTGGACGACAAAACTGCAAATTCCCACTACGTCCTTTTTCTAGCTCAACCGCGATAAAATCTGTCATCTGTTCTACATCAGTCCCCTCCACCTCCGAGGAACTCGACCCCGAGTTATGATCTGGATAAAGGACCTCATCTTCACGGAACTCATATAAATCTGCAACATTAAAAATATTGGAAATTCCCATGGAATCCGATAACTCAATAACATAGGCATTATCATTGATCCGTTTGAGCACTTTGTAAGGACCATATTTTTTTGGTTTAAGCTTGCTATATGTGCCAACTGGAAACCTCTCCTTCCTCAGAAATATCATCACAGAATCGCCTTCTTGAAACACTTTAACTCGCCTATGCCTATCTGCAGCAGCTTTGTACTTAGCATTAGTTTGCTCGAGTTTCTGCTTGACTTCATCTCGAACGGCTACTACTTCCTCAGCCAAATTTTTCGCTGCCACACTGGTTTGCTGGCCTCTAGGCAGTTTCACCAAATCAACAACATGGTTAGGTATAGCGGTATAAACAATGGAAAATGGAGACTTCCCAGTTGCACTATGGACTGCACTGTTATATGCAAACTCCACCTGCGGTAGTGCATAATCCCATTGTTTTGGCTTCTCTCCACAGACACTTCGTACCATGTTGCCCAATGTCCGGTTTGTAACCTCAGTCTGGCCATCAGTCTGGGGATGGGCAGTGCTGCTGCGATTCAAAGTAGTCCCAAACAGCCTCCACAAAGTGATCCAAAAATGGCTCAAGAACTTGGTGTCACGATCTGATGTTATGGATGTAGGAACCCCATGCAAGCGAACAACCTCCCTGAAAAACAGTTTGGCTATATTTGATGCATCAGCAGTCTTTTTGCAAGCTATGAAATGCGCCATTTTTGAAAACCGATCAACCACCACAAATACAGAATCCACTCCCCTTTGTGTTCGGGGCAAACCGAGGACAAAATCCATAGCAAGATCCTGCCAAATATCGTTAGGAACTGGTAATGGCATATATAATCCGGTGTTTTGTACCTGCCCCTTCGAAGTTTGACAAGTGTAGCACTTGCGCACAATAGTTCCAACATCTCGTTTGAGTTGTGGCCAATAAAATCTCTCCTCCATCCCTGCAATTGTTTTATCACGGCCAAGGTGGCCACTCAATCCTCCACCATGCAAGTCCCGAATGAGCTTCTCCCTCAAAGAGGAAACTGGAATACACAACTGGTTGCCTTTGAACAAATAACCTTCATTAAGAAAGTAATCTGCCATTGGCTCTTGATTGGTGCACTTAGTCCAAATTTCCCGGAAATCATCATCACCTTCATATAATTCCTTCAGACATTCAAACCCCACAACTTCTTGAGTTAGTGTGATTAACAATGAAGCTCTTCTACTCAGCGCATCCGCCACACGATTTGTCTTGCCGGAAGTATGCTTGATAACGAACGAAAATTTCTGCAAAAAAGTCACCCATCTAGCATGCATTTTATCAATATTTTTCTGGCTGTTAATATACTTCAACGCTTGATGATCTGTAAATAGAACAAATTCCTTCTGGATAAGATAGTGCTCCCATTGCTTCAAAGCTCGAACAACCGCATAGAACTCTTGGTCATAAGTACTCCACTTTTGACGTGCATCGCTCAACTTTTCAGAGAAGAATGCAACTGGCCGCTTGTCTTGTGAAAGCACAGCTCCGACTCCCACACCGCTGGCATCACATTCAACTTCGAAAACTTTCTCAAAGTTTGGAAGGGCTAGAACCGGCGCGGTGCAAAGCTTTTCTTTTATATCTGCAAAGCTTCTCTCTTGCTCCTCTCCCCAGCTGAACCGGCCCTTCTTCAAACACTCTGTGATAGGTGCAGCGATGGAGCTGAAATGCCTCACAAATCTTCTGTAAAAGGTGGCCAAACCATGGAAACTTCGAACTTCAGAAACTGTTTTTGGAGCTGGCCAGTCAAGGATTGCCTTGATCTTCTTGTCATCTACCTGGATACCATTCTCACCAACAACAAAACCCAAGAACAGTAGCTTATTTGTGCAGAAAGTACATTTTTTTAGGTTCACATACAGTTTATTTTCTCTCAAAACATCTAAAACTTGTCTCAAATGCACAAGATGTTCTTCTTTTGTGGTGCTGTAAATTAAAATGTCATCGAAATAAACCACGACAAAAGAGCCAATAAATGGTCGAAGAACCTGATTCATGAGTCTCATGAAAGTGCTAGGCGCATTTGACAATCCGAATGGCATCACCAACCATTCAAATAATCCGTCCTTGCTCTTGAACGCTGTTTTCCATTCGTCGCCAGGTCTGATGCGAATCTGGTGGTAACCGCTTCGCAAATCTATCTTGGAAAACACCCTTGAGCCGCTAAGAACATCCAGCATATCCTCCAACCGTGGAATGGGAAACCTGTACTTGACTGTTATCTTGTTGATTGCTCGGCTATCAACACACATTCGCCAAGTCTTGTCTTTCTTCGGAACCAGCAAAACGGGAACTGCGCAGGGACTCAAACTCTCCCTGATAAATCCCTTCTGCAGTAATTCTTCAATCTGCTCTCTTAGGATGTCATTCTCCTTGGGGCTCATCCGATAATGAGGCAGATTCGGAAGGCTAGCTCCAGGCACCAAGTCAATTCGGTGTTGTATGTCCCGCATAGGTGGCAGCTCGTTTGGCAATTTTTCAGAAAGTAGTTCCTGAAACTGTGACAAAATCTGCTGCACGTCTTGTGGAATGTCACTTTCTCCTCTGCCAAGCTTCAACAACCCCTTCAACACCAAGGGACAAAAATACTCCGCCTCTTTGACAGCCTCGTTCAACTCCTGCTCGCTGCTAATTAGGGTTAGGAAACTAGAACTCCTCGTCTTGGGCTCAACAGATTGTTTTGAGGGCTTTGTAGTTGCCATTGCAATTTTTCGGTTGTTCCAAGAAAACAGAATTACATTATCTCGTCCCTTGTAAGTCGCATCCACATCAAATTGCCAAGGTCGCCCTAATAAAATATGGCATGCATCCATGTCAATAACATCACATAATACATCATCGCTGTAATGCTTACCAATGGACAGTGGCACACGGCAAGTCTCAGCAACACGAACCGAAGGGCCTTTTTTAACCCAACCTAGTGAGTAAGGGCTGACATATGGCTCCGTTGATAGCTGCAAATGCTCCACCAATTTCTTTGACAAGAAATTCTCGCAACTTCCATTGTCGACGATCACATCACACACCTTGTTTTTGATTGAGCAGAGGGAACGAAAAATACTATGACGCTGCCCTTCCTCCTTTGGTGCCAAAAGAACTCTCTGCAAAACCAAGGTAATCCTCTCCATTCCTTCCTCAATTGCAAATTCAGCCCCTGCATAATCATCTTCCCCGACTTCATCTTTTTCCTCATCTTCATCGACCTCCTCGATAAAGTTAGCCTGCTTTCGCTCTGGACAAACATTAGAACGATGCCCTAGTTTTTGGCAACGGTAACATATGTCCGTCATGGGCTTAGCATACGGATTCTGGGATTGGTTTCGGGACTACCCTCTATTGAAAGTCCGGCTGCTGCTTTCGTTAAAGTTTTTATTTTGGACAGTTGTCGCTGGTTTCATCGTTCCTCCAGGTTGCTGCTACACTTTCCCCTTATCTCCGGAGCCACTAGAAGCACCAGTAGCATATTCAGAGGCTTCCGTCGTGTTCTTGCGGAAGTTGGGTTGGCGCTTCTCCTTCTCCAACAGTTCAGCTTTCATCGCCATGTTAATCGCCTCTTGCAAAGTCCATATATTCTGCATACCAATTTTTTCTTGGATGGAAATCTTCAGCCCATTGTTATACCTCGCGACCTTTTGATTGTCAGTCTCGGTCAAATGGTTTCGATCTGCCAAACGCATGAATTCTTCGGTATATTCAGAAATCGAACGGTTGCCTTGCGCACAACCTAGATACATACGGTATAGAATCTGCTCATAATCTGTGGGCAAGAATCGTTCCATCATAGCGACTTCATCTTCCGCCATGTACCAACCCGCTGCTTTCCTTGCCTCTGCCTTGAATTTTGCAATTGATCCCACCATACAGCCGCTGTAGCTTTTAGACGGAAAGCTACCATCTTCACCATTTTATGCTCAGGAACCTCCATAATATCGAAAAAACTCTCCACTTCTACAAGCCAATCCAAGAAGTCTTCAATCTTCAGATTTCCCCAAAAGTTAGGGATTTCGACTTTAATCCGATAATCGCTAAAATTTTCGTAATTACGATTACGACGATTATTAGTCGGTGGTGGTTCCTCAAGTTCTTCTTCTGACTCTGACTCGCTATCCGGAATATGTTGCCTCCTATTATCTCTTCTCTCGCCATCTTTACCTTCTCTTCGATTGTCTTCCCTGCCTTCTCTTCTTTCGTCATCTCTACCACCTCTTCTATTGTTGCCGTCAAGAGCTTGCAACAACAATTCTCGCATCTCCCCAAATTGGTTGGTTAGGTTGTCGATCCGTTGGTTTTGAGCGTCCAGATCCGCTCGTGTAATTGGGGCTGGGACATCAGTTTCTCGATCACCCATGATAATACAAGACAAGAATACCGAGACGGGAGAGTCCCGCTCTGATACCACTTGACGCAGCACAAGCAACAAAGGTCTCAAGCGAAACCTTGAGTAACAATAAACCTGGATTCCACCAAAAATTAAGAGAACTTCTCTTGGAATAATTTTATTAAAAACTGAGTTAATCAGAAACGTTAGACAAACCTGTCTAAATACACAACTCTCAACCCTTCAACTACTAGGGGAGTTATTACATAAAACTGAAAAAAAACAGAATTAATTCGGAGACTTAACTACGTAACTCCGAAATTGTCCAAAACAGAATTTATTCAGAAAATTAACTACAAAACTTTGAATACAGTTTTAGAAGGCCAAACGACCTCAGAATGCCAAAATCCATCATAAATCACAAAAAATCTGTGAGTTTGACTCGTGGCGTCGTTCCCTTTCAGAAATGGTATTTTGGGTTCTAATCGGAGCTCGGACAACAAATCTGCAAATTCCCACTACGTCCTTTTTCTAGCTCAACCGCGATAAAATCTGCCATCTGTTCTACATC